>NW_022263267.1:0-67596 GCF_002021735.2 Oncorhynchus kisutch
ACATGTACTTTGTTTATCAAGCACTGGAGTAAAACAAGCTGTATTTAATAATGTTGTGTTCTGACGGGTTAAGAGTTCAGCTAAGCTTGTGGGAATATCTTATTCTTCAAAAAATCGATGGGTGCAGAAAAATAATGATTTAGTGCAGGTGCGCAATGTATGGATCTATCGCAGCCTTGACTGTCCTGAGTTCGCAGATAGTTATTCTCACGATGACAGTGAAGTGAAGGCCGTAGGATGGCAAAAAGATCAGTCCCGTCGTCTCACTGTTTACCACCTTTGTCTCGAGTACAGACCTACATCTCCTGAATACAAACCAACTAAACGTACGTGTAACTCTTCATGCTCTCTTGAAAACTTTGCGGATCTTGAAATGACCAGTTGGCTGAGCGCTCTGATGTTGAGCCAGACCAGGAGGAAGTGGGCCGACCAGCAGTGACAGGTGTAGTGGAGACACAGTGTCGGGCCGGGGAAAGGACTAACTGGGAATGGTTACATCTGTGAACGTTTCGAGAATGTTGAGATTTTGTTTTGTGCATCCTCCGCTCAGAGGACGGACGTGTTGTGATTCTCTGGGGAGTAGGGCGCGCCCTCAGAGGATCATGTTGTGATTTGCTCTAGGGAGTAGGGCTCCACTCAGAGGTGATCAGTGTTGAGTTACTTTCAATGACTCAACAGTCCACTTGGAGTTACTTTCAATGACTCAACTGTCCCCAACCTCTTCTCCACTCAACCAGAACGAGGTCTGTGATGTTATTCGGCAGACTCCGGCAGACTACCATAGAAGCTGATCTCGTCAAAGACTTTTTTAAAAAACTAACTCAAGATGGACCACAGACTGTCCTTTTAAAGTGGGAACAAATTCGTTTTTTTTTTTTTTTTACTTTGGCAAAGGGGGAAATCTACAAAAATGTGTCTTAACAGATGCTAGTTTTGGGAACAAAAACTGTATTGAGATCAAACGTTTCACCGATGTGAAAATTTGCATGAATTCGTACAACATCGATCTTCTCCCACTGCCGGCCACTGGCATCCTCTCATCACCATATTTGGTAGTGAGTGGAACCGCCAACCGGATGCTTCACACTAATATATTTCCGTGAAATATCTGGCTCGTTGTTCTATCTGTGACGTCGTTCTGGGAAAGGAGGTGGGTCGGAGTTACGCTAGTTAGCTGTTGTTGTTGTTGCTAGTATCGTCGGTAGTCAACATTTCAAAGTCCAGGTCCAAAGTAAGATCAAGCTTTAAACATTCTATACGATTCTATGTACCTAACACATTACATATTATTTGTCGACACAAAAGCTAGTCTTCAGGACATTAGAGACTGTCTAACCATGTTATCTAGCTAACGTTAGCTATAGTGGGTTGAAGTTGCCTAGGGTTTTCATCTTCATCCTAGGCTAGATAGCTAGCTATCGTTGTTAGCAAACACGTTTGTTTAGCTAGCTATCTTCAAGACGCTGTGTTTTGTGACTGATCACATTATTCGTCATCAATGTCAAATATGTGATTAGTGAAGCGTTAATTTCAACCAGGCAGCCTGATCACTAGATAGTAGTGGGCAGGGACGGCGCCAGAACTAATCAGTTGGACAGGCATTTGATTAACTATTGTGGCTGTCGGTGCCGTTAAGATGAGGGAGGACCATTGCCGATGTTAGCATGTGAAAAAAATAAATAAGTGGCATGCCAGCAAAGCCACTACACAACACTAAACAATACATTCATTGCATTATAACGGTGACAAACGGTGCCCACAAACTGTTAGGACCTACATAAAGCTTGTCCCAACAGCAAGTCCCAACACCTTACCACTGCTACTCTTGGCTATCAGCAGAATCTGTCTGGCAGCGAATCAGTTCATTCAGACTCATTTACTGCCTTACAAAAACAACAACAGCTGATATGGCTGACTTGCTTAAACAAATGTGGTTTCTAATGACAATTGAGATGTACAAACTATGTCATAACGGACGAAAAAGCGGATAAGAGGGCAATTCATAATTGCACGGCCACAAATCATGCTTCATTGACAGCATGGCCAATGTTGAGTGTTTATCAATATAAACTTGGAAAATAGCCCTTAATCCCAGATTTGAGACCACGCTGCCACTATGATTCCTCCCCAAACCACTCGTTGATTGGAGATTTCCAACTTGTTGTGTAATTTTATGTCCGATGAGCACCGATAGTGTTTCCTCAATATTTCTCTATCTATAAAACAGGATTAAAAATGATTTTCCAGTAGATTGTCGCTTGATTCATGATGATTACGGCTAGCTAAGATTGTGAAAGTATAAATGTCCAATCAAAGCTACTGTAGATATAATGTGATTTGACGTAATTTTATCTGTGGCCAATGACCTTGAGACTTCTTGGATAACACTTCTATGGCAGCAGCCGAAGGGCTAGAATTTTCAATGTCTGCTCTTACACTTGGCAGTGCGTAAAGTCCTCATGAGTGACAGAACACTAAGCCAATCACAGCACGGACGCTCTGTTTTTTTTCTTCCTGCTGGTCTTGCAACGCACTACACCACAGAAAGGACTTAGCTAGCTGAAACAACTCGTTTTGTAGCTGCCTTACTCAAGAAAACAAAAAAGGGACTTGATTTATTTTTACAATTGTTTTTCAGACTCATATGTGACACATTAAATGCCAAAATACATGCAAATCAGCAAGCCCCTCCCCCCAAAATTAAATTATATATTTTTTGGTGCTAAAATGTGGGGCTCAAAACAGGTGGGCTCTGCCCTGAGTGACTGGTCCCCACTTGAGGATCATAATGTATGGTTGAGCAAGGCCTTTATTTCTATTCCAGCATATTGGGATGAATCCATTCACCCAGCTCAGTGTAACATCTATAGGTTAGGTTACGACATGGTTCCTAACATGACTCCATTCACCCAGCTCAGTGTAACATCTATAGGTTTAGGTTACGACATGGTTCCTAACATGACTCCATTCACCCAGCTCAGTGTAACATCTATAGGTTTAGGTTACGACATGGTTCCTAACATGTCACAATAACTCCTCCCTGGCATTTTCATTCGTGTCATGTCAACCAACACTGTATTCCAAAGCGCCCACTACTATTTATATTCTGTCTATAGAATTGTAATAAACATTCTATTTCCATGATTCCAACAGTTCACCCAAGTGTTCTGATCTAAATCGCAATTGCAACATTTGGTTAAAAATAAGGCCCAGTTTTTTTTTACCCCTTTTCTCCCCAAATTCGTGGTAGTTACAGTTGGTATGTTACAGTCTTGTCTCATCGCTGCAACTCCTGTACGGACTCGGGAGAGGTGAAGTTGGGAGAGTCGTGCGTCCTCCGAAACCCAACCAAACTGCACTACTTCTTGACATAATGCCCACTTAACCCGGAAGCCAGCCGCCACAATGTGTCGGAGGAAACGCCGTACACCTTGCCACCGTATCACCGTGCACTGTGCCAGGCCCGCCACAGGGGTCGCTGGTGCACGATGGGACAAGGACATCCCCGTCGTGCCAAACACGCTCCTAACCCAGACGAAGCTGGGTCTATTGTGTGCTGCCCCATGGTCTCTTGGTCACACAGACACCCAGAATCTCTAGTGGCACAGTTAGCAGTGTGATGCGCTGCCCCATGGGTCTCTTGGTCACACAGACACCCAGAATCTCTAGTGGCACAGCTAGCTAGCAGTGTGATGCGGTGCCCCATGGGTCTCCCAGGCACACAGACACCCAGAATCCCTAGTGGCACAGCTAGCTAGCAGTGTGATGCGGTTGCCCCATGGGTCTCCCAGGCAGCACAGACACCCAGAATCCCTAGTGGGCACAGCTAGCAGTGTGATGCCGCTGCCCCATGGGTCACACAGACACCAGAATCCCTAGTGGCACAGCTAGCTAGCAGTTGTGATGCGGTGCCCCATGGGTCTCCCAGGCACACAGACACCCAGATCCCTAGTGGCACAGCTAGCAGTGTGATGCGCTGCCCCATGGCGTTCACACAGACACCCAGAATCCTAGTGGCACAGCTAGCTAGCAGTGTGCTGCGCTGGCCCCATGGGTCTCCCGGTCACACAGACACCCAGAATCCATAAATACAGTCATAAATTAGAAACATAGTGTGATATGAGGGGTGGTGGGTTAGGGGGTGGCGGGTTAGGGGGGTAGGGTGGTGGGTTAGGGGGTGGCGGGTTAGGGGGTGGCGGGGGTGGCGGTTAGGGGGTTAGGGGTGGTGGGTTAGGGGGTGGTGGGTTAGGGGTGGTGGGTTAGGGGGTGGTGGGTTAGGGGTGGCGGGTTAGGGGGTGTGGGTTAGGGGTGGCGGGTTAGGGGGGTTAGGGGTGGGCGGGTTAGGTGGTGGTGGGTTAGGGGTTAGGAGGTGGCGGGTTAGGGGGTGGTGGGTTAGGGGTGGCGGGTTAGGGGGTGGTTGGGTTAGGGGATAGGAGGTGGTGGGTTAGGGGTGGTGGGTTAGGGGTGGTGGGTTAGGGGGTTAGAGGTGGTGGGTTAGGGGTGGTGGGTTATGGAGTGGTGGGTTAGGGGGTTAGGAGGGTGGCGGGTTAGAGGTGTGGGTTAGGGGGTGGTGGGTTAGGGGGTGGTGGGTTCGGGGGTTAGGAGGTGGCGGATTAGGGGTGGTGGGTTTAGGGGGTTAGGAGGTTGGCGGGTTGTAGGGGTGGTGAGTTAGGGGTTGGTGGGTTAGGGGGTTAGGAGGTGGTGGATTAGGGGGTTAGGAGGTGGCGGGTTAGGGGTGGTGGGTTAGGGGGTGGTGGGTTAGGGGTTAGGGGGTGGTGGTTAGGGGTTTAGGAGGGTGGCCGGTTAGGGGGTGGTGGGTTAGGGGTGGTGGGTTAGGGGGTTAGGAGGTGGTGGGTTAGGGGGTTAGGAGGTGGCGGGGTTAGGGGTGGTGGGTTAGGGGGTGGTGGGTTAGGGGGTTAGGGGGGTGGTGGGTTAGGGGGTTAGGGGTGGTGGGTTAGGGGTGGCAGGTAGGGGGTGGTGGGTTAGGGGGTGGTGGGTTAGGGGTTAGGGGGTGGTGGGTTAGGGGTGGCAGGTTGGGGGTGGCGGGTTAGGGGGTGGTGGGTTAGGGGAATGGCGGGTTGGGGGTGGCGGGTTAGGGGGTGTGGGTTAGGGGTGGTGGGTTAGGGGGTGGCAGGTTAGGGGTGGCGGGTGTGGGGGTGGTGGGTTAGGGGGTGGTGGGTTAGGGGGTGGTTGGGTTAGGGGTGGTTGGGTTAGGGGGGTTAGGAGGTGGCGGGTTAGGGGTGGTGGGTTAGGGGGTGGTGGGTTAGGGGGTTAGGAGGTAGGGGGTGGTGGGTTAGGGGGTTAGGAGGTGGCGGGTTAGGGGTGGTGGGTTAGGGGGTTAGGAGGTGGCGGGTTAGGTGGTGGCGGGTTAGGGGTGGTGGGTTAGGGGTTAGGAGGTGTGGGTTAGGAGGTGGCGGGTTAGGGGTGGTGGGTTAGGGGGTGGTGGGTTAGGGGGTTTAGGGGGTGGTGGGTTAGGGGGTTAGGAGGTGGCGGGTTAGGGGTGGTGGGTTAGGGGGTTAGGAGGTGGTGGGTTAGGGGGTTAGGAGGTGGCGGGTTAGGGGTGGTGGGTTAGGGGGTGTGGTTAGGGGGTTAGGGGTGGTGGGTTAGGGTGTTAGGGGGTGGTTGGTTAGGGGGTGGCGGGTTAGGGGGTGGTGGGTTAGTGGGTTAGGAGGTGGTGGGTTAGGGGTGGTGGGTTAGGGTTGATGGGTTAGGGGTGGTGGGTTAGGGGATGGTGGGTTGGGGGTGGTGGGTTAGGGGTGGTGGGTTAGGGGTGGCGGGTTAGGGGGGTGGTGGGTTGGGGGTGGCGAGTTAGGGGGTGGCGGTTAGGGGTGGCGGGTTAGGGGGTGGCGGGTTAGGGGGGTGGCGGGTTAGGGGTGGCGGGTTGGGGGTGGTGGGTTAGGGGGTGGTGGGTTAGGGGTGGTGGGTTAGGGGGTGGTGGGTTAGGGGTGGTGGGTTAGGGGGTGGCGGGTTGGGGGTGGTGGGTTAGGGGGTGGTGGGTTAGGGGTGGTGGGTTAGGGGGTTAGGAGGTAGGGTGGCGGGTTAGGGGTGGTGGGTTAGGGGGTTAGGGGGTGGTGGGTTAGGGGGTTAGGAGGTGGCGGGTGTTCATTTAGGCCCTGATGGCAATGATCAGTTTATTTTAAATAATTTTACGGGAGATTAATATAATATTTTTACATAAGAAATGTTAGTTTGTAAATGTGGAACATTTGAAAATAAATAAACATTTATTATTTAACCTCTTATTATTTGGAGCCTTCGGTACCCATTAAGCCCAGTCTGGATTCTTCACATTATAATCAAGTCATAAATCTTCATATTAGATATTATTCTTTAATATTATATTCACTTTTCTTACAAAAGTTTAGGGCCGTATATGTTAGAGATGTATAAACTGATATTTTAGTGGCCATAATGGGTACACTTAACCTACCATCCATTTTCACTCTGTTCAATTTGAATTGAAATCACTCAAAAGTTCACTGTAATGTACTGTAAACCAGTGTGTTTACAAGGTTGTAGCTGGTGTAATGTGGGCACGTTATGCGTCTACAAGGTTGTAGCTGGTGTAATGTGGGCATGTTATGTGTTTACAAGGTTGTAGCTGGTGTAATGTGGGCACGTTATGCGTCTACAAGGTTGTAGCTGGTGTAACGTGGGCATGTTATGTGTTTACAAGGTTGTAGCTGGTGTAATGTGGGCACGTTATGCGTTTACAAGGTTGTAGCTGGTGTAATGTGGGCACGTTATGCGTCTACAAGGTTGTAGCTGGTGTAATGTGGGCACGTTATGCGTCTACAATGTTAATAACAGTGGATTACCCATCGACAAGTAGCGCGCGTGTCACAACACCTCTTTATGATGTCATAATGGGCATCGTATGGTATGTAATGGTCATCACACTGGATTATTGATCTAGTAGAAATATATCAAGCTCACTCACGTCTTGGTGTGTGTGTGTGTGTGTGTGTGTGTGTGTGTGTTGGTAATGTCATGACTGTAAACACGATCTTTAACAATGTAACATTCGATAAACCGCACCGTCTACTGCAGCCTTTCTAAGGTGCCAAAATGAAATCAACCATTTGGTATCGTTTTGATTATGGAAGATTGAATAAGTGTGGTTCAAGCTGTTTTCTTTGAGTTGATTTGAAGCCATCGTCTCTATCTGAGCATGACAGCGTCCAACTCAGTTTCCCCTCCCAGAAAACACATGACACCGTATCGTGTTGTGTATTTGCAAATTCACGAGGAAACTGAAGAGCGGATGGCTTTACCGAGTTCGAGTGTTGGCTCACTTGACCTCCGTGTTTGTTAGCTAGCTAGTTAACCGTAGTTAGCTAACTTTAATTTTATTAATCATTTACTTAATCATTCAGCCAGCGTGATATCAAATGTCATTTTGGTTCGGCTTTGCTTTAAACTAGCAAACCTCTTGCTTGTAATTGTATCTAGCGATCCAGCTAGATATCATCCCACCCTATTGAGAAAGGTGACGGTAAAATGTATCAGTAAGCTAAAGTTAACCCAATTAGCTCAAATGGCTAACGTTAGCGATCGTTGCCAACACCACAGCAATGTTAGCTAGCTAGCTATATTTTCTTAGCAGAATCCTAGTAGATAGACCATGCATGCAACATTTTCCATCTATCCCTTTTTGTTAGCAAAACTGTTCTAGTGAAACTCATCCTGTTTGTGAAACTCACTTTTCACTTTTTTTTGTGCCTCTTTTGAATCCATCTGTAGCCTTCCATGTCTGAACCCAAGTCCACAGAGTCCCCAGGATCTTACTGTGGTGTTCCAGACCAGAGAACCTCACAGCAGGGTCCAGAGATGGTCTCAGTGAAACTGGAGGACTGCAGTCAAACACTGGAACTCAATGTGATTGTTAAAGAAGAGCCAGAAGTCCTAGAGGAAGAGATGGCTGTCAAAGAGGAGGAGGCAGAGGAGGAGAGAGCTGTCAGAGAGGAGGAGAGAGCAGTCAAAGAGGAAGAGGAGGAGAGAGCAGTCAAAGAGGAAGAGGAGGAGAGAGCAGTCAAAGAGGAGGTGGAGGAGGAGAGAGGAGTCAAAGAGGAGGAGAGAGCTGTCAAAGAGGAGGAGGAGAGAGCTGTCAAAGAGGAGGTGGAGGAGGAGAGAGGAGTCAAAGAGGAGGAGAGAGCTGTCAAAGAGGAGGAGGAGAGAGCTGTCAAAGAGGAGGAAGAGAGAGCTGTCAAAGAGGAGGTGGAAGAGAGTAGAGAAGTGTCTGATCCAGATCTGGAGGAAGAAGTAGATAGTATCACTGACCCAGGTACGTTCAGGTGTGGAGTACGGATAGAAGTTGGTGCCTCAGGGGATTCTAAAATTATTATTGCTATTATTGACAGCTCACTTCCCACAACTATTGTTAAAGTTTTCCCAGATTTTAGACAGAGATGATATTATATTGTTAAAGTTAGCCCAGCTTTTAGACAGAGATGCTATACTATTGTTAAAGTTAGCCCAGCTTTTAGACAGAGATTATTTATTATTGTTAAAGTTATCCCAGCTTTTAGACAGAGATGATATACTATTGTTAAAGTTAGCCCAGCTTTTAGACAGAGATGATATACTATTGTTAAAGTTAGCCCAGCTTTTAGACAGAGATGCTATACTATTGTTAAAGTTAGCCCAGCTTTTAGACAGAGATGATATACTATTGTTAAAGTTAGCCCAGCTATTAGACAGAGATGATATACTATTGTTAAAATTAGCCCAGCTTTTAGACAGATATGCTATACTCCGTGTAGCAGTATACCAACCTGTGTCTCTGACTGTTTGACAACTCTTTCCCCAAGTGTATGTATGTATATCTGTGGTTGTGAAAGAAAAGAATGTCATTGTTTTCATCGCCCAGTAAATAATCTGCTGTTAATCAACTGTTAATTAATGAAACAATGAATAAAGAGTTGTAAGCTTGGGCTCGTGCCATCACCTGCTGTTGTGCCCTTGACTAAGACTCTTAACCGCCCACAGCAACTGGTCCACATGCCCCCATAGTACGGCAGCCCTCTGCTCCAACCCGTATGTTTGTGTTTTAAACAGGAAGTCACAATTCCGTTGGACCTTGTGTTCTAATTGGACAAATAAATTAATCTTAATCGTTTTTTAGACAAGTCTAAAGCCAATGTGTCTGATCCTGATTCTAACCCTTTATCTGTTCCTATTCCCACAGGAGAGATCTCCAACCCAGGTTCAGACAGTGAGCCCAGTTCCACAGCATCAGGAAACCATAAACACAGACGGGGGAGCTCAAGACAGAAACATCACCACTGCATGGACCGACCCTGCTCAGATTCTAGAGGCAGTTCATTGTGTCCAACTCACCTCATACCACGCAAAAAGACCCTCAAAAGAAAGAAGATGTACCCGTGTGGTCAATGTGGGAAGAGATTTCAGACACCAAGCAGCTTGAAGACGCACCAGCTTACTCACACAGGAAAGAAGTCGTACCACTGCTCCCAGTGTAGGAAGACTTTCAGTTGTTCGTTCAATTTGAAGAGGCATCAGAGAATACACACAGGAGAGAAGCCTTTCCACTGCTTCCAATGTGGGAAGAGCTTCCGTATGGAAGGACAGCTAAACGAACACAAGAGAATACACACAGGAGAGAAGCCGTACCACTGCTTTCAGTGTGGGAAGAGTTTTGGTCGGGCAGGAGCTCTAAAGGCACACCAGCTAATTCACACAGGAGAGAAGCCGTACCACTGCTCTCAGTGTGGGAAGAGCTTCAGTCAGGCAGGACACCTGAAGACACACCATCGAATTCACTCAGGAGAGAAGCCATACCACTGCTCTGTTTGTGAGATGAGTTTTCCTCTTTTACAGACCTTAAATAGACACCAGCTTACTCACACAAGAAAGATGCCTTATCACTGCTCCCAGTGTGGGAAGAGCTTCAGTCAAACAGAAAGCCTTAGGGCACACCAGTTAACTCACACAGTAGAGAAGCCTTACCACTGCCTTCAATGTGGAAAGAGTTTCAGTCATTCATCAAATGTGACGGCCCACCAGTTAACTCACACAGGAGAGAAGAATTACCACTGCACTCAGTGTGGGAAGAGCTTCAGTCTGGCAAGATACCTGAAGAAACATTGTCAAACGCACACAGGAGAGAAGCCTTACCACTGCCCACAGTGTGGGAAGAGTTTCCGTCAGTCATCACATCTGAGGGCACACAAGTTAACTCACACAGGAGAGAAGCCCTGTACCGCTTCTCTCAGTGTGGGAAGATCTTCAGGCAGACAGCAGACTTAAAGAGACACCAGCTAAACGTTGACACGTTTTTATCCCGATCTACAGGCTCCAGATCAGATCCCGGCCCATTGACTGTTCCTAGGCCGTCATTGAAAATAAGAATTTGTTCTTAACTGACTTGCCTGGTTAAATAAAGGGTCAAATAAAAAAATTATAAGAGTAAATCCGGAGTAAAACCTAACGCGGCAGCCCGTAAAGTGTAAATATGTACCTGATTCCGCTCTACAGGCTCTTACGACGTCACAATAATTTAACATGTTGAATATATTGGGCCTCAAATCAGCCATTATTGCTGAGTGCGAGCAGTGCTCAGAGCACTTATGAGGCACGTCCCACCGTCAGCCAAAGCTAACGTTGGCTAGGCTTATAGCTAACGTTGGCTAGGCTAATAGCTTACGTTGGCTAGGCTAATAGCTAACGTTGGCTAGGCTAATAGCTAACGTTGGCTAGGCTAATAGCTAACGTTAGCTGGCTGACTCGCTTGCTGGCTAAGATAATTGCATATAGCAAACATTTTCTGATAATTGGTTAGATGGAAGGGCTGGATATTGATGCACGGACCGGTTTGGGTTTTTACTTTACATTCTATGTCGGCCGTCAATGTAATTAAGAATTTGTTTTTATTGGACTTGCCTAGGTAAAGATTTTTATTTTTATTATAAATATAACGGTATTTGAATGTTTGGTTTGTTAAATGTGATATGTCGTGTGTAACGTCCATTTTGATCGTTTACTCTGCTTACTTGAGTCATCTCTCTCTGCTCTCCCTCTCTCTCTCTCTATGCCTCGTTGCCACACAGACCTAGCCCCGCCCCTGTCATTCAAGGAGCTCACGTGTTGGTTCTGGCCCACCAAACACGTGCGTTCAGTCTGCATGGTCAATGCAGCACACGCAACAATATCAATACACTTCTAGAATGTACCCTTCCTTTTGTTTCTTACATCTGCAAACAGCTAGTTTGTCTTTTCTTAGCGAGTTGTTCTATATCGTGCCGCTAGCTAGATAATAGATGTACCGAGTCAGAGCAAAGGTAGCTAGTTATACAGCCTGATACCAGTGATGGTGGAGGCCTAAATCAGCATGTTTGTAAAAACAGTATCTTCTAAACCAATAAGATCAGGAGAAGCATGAATATATTATCTACATGAAGTAGCTCCTCCCTGGCATTTTCATTTGTTGTCATGCCAACCAACACTGTATTCAAAATTCCCACTTATTTATATTCTGACTATAGAATTAAAATAATTATTCTTATTTCAATGATTTCAACGGTTCTCCAAAGTGTTTTGACCTAAATTAGAAGTCAAATCGCAATTACATTTGGTAAAAATAAATCCTTGATTTTTTTGGGAGGGACAATAATGTGCAACCCTGCGTGGCAGTGTGAAAATAATCACAAATGAGTGCAGGAAATGAAGAAATTCATGGAAATGTAGGAAATTGTATTTGGTTAAAGTTTAATTGTACAATATAAAACAATAAGAATGGAGAAAGAATTTTGTATTATTCAAAAACCTAAAATCCCGTCAAATACCGTCCTATGTGATATTATATATTTGGGCCATATCGCCCAGCCCTATTAGATGGTGTTATGTATTAGCGACACTTTGGGTTACTTTAATGTAGCTGTAAGCTGGGTGTTGATAGCAACTGGCTGACTCATTCAGTGCTAACGTAACGCTAGCAGGCTGGTAGGGCTAAGGCTAGCAGGCTGGTAGGGCTAACGCTAGCAGGCTGGTAGGGCTAAAGCTCGCAGGCTGGTAGGGCTAACGCTAGCAGGCTGGTAGGGCTAAAGCTCGCAGGCTGGTAGGGCTAACGCTCGCAGGCTGGTAGGGCTGACGCTAGCAGGCTGGTAGGACTAACGCTAGCAAGCTGGTAGGTCTAAAGATAGCAGGTTTAGAGGAGTGTTGAATGAACACATCCACGCCAGACGTCAATCACAATGAGAATACACAAAGAGCCCTTCACTGAACAGAGAACAAAGAGGTGGAGGGGTGGCTTAACAGCAGAGGGGGAGGGGCCGCTCCCAGCAGAGGGGGCCGCTCCCGGTAGGCTCCCAGCAGAGGGGGAGGAGCCTCTCCCGGCAGGCTCCCAGCAGAGGGGGGAGGAGCCTCTCCCGGCAGGCTCCCAGCAGAGGGGGAGGGGCTGCTCCCAACAGAGGCGAAGGGGCCACTCCCAACAGGATTTGTCCTCCTCTTTTGCTCATCTCACACCTCACACCTCTAGTCTACATCAAAGCTCCCTCCATCAGCCTCCATCACAAAGCTCCTCCCATCAGCTCGAAGGTGGCAAGTTTAACCCAGTGGTCCACAGACGGCCTGCCGGAGACATGGACACAGCAGAGTTCTGACCAAGAGTGACGATGACTACAACACAGCCAGGGAACTTCTCCATTGGAGAACCATCTGCTGCAAGCAAAAGTGCCTCCAACCCATATTTCCTCAAGCAGACCACGTAAACGGACTGAACCTGACATGGTTAACAGTGTTTGTGTGTAATAAGATGCCATTTTAGAATGTGTGTGATTTATGCTTTTGTGACAATGACCAGGTATTACCCTCAGGTGTCCACGGAGAAGTGTACTGTTTGGTATCTGTGATCTTAGTCTTCACAGTCTTCACCCAGGCGGTGGTAGATGTTATGAGAGGACAAAGTACCCTCCATTTATGTGGACAGTTGATTAACTCGTGCCCTGCCCTGAGCCAATCACAGCTCTCCTCACCTGACTGGTGCCCTGCCCTGAGCCAATCACAGCTCTCCTCACCTGACTGGTGCCCTGCCCTGAGCCAATCACAGCTCTCCTCACCTGACTCGTGCCCTGCCCTGAGCCAATCACAGCTCTCCTCACCTGACTCGTGGCCTGCCCTGAGCCAATCACAGCTCTCCTCACCTGACTCGTGCCCTGCCCTGAGCCAATCACAGCTATCCTCACCTGACTCGTGCCCTGCCCTGAGCCAATCACAGCTATCCTCACCTGACTCGTGCCCTGCCCTGAGCCAATCACAGCTCTCCTCACCTGACTCGTGGCCTGCCCTGAGCCAATCACAGCTCTCCTCACCTGACTCGTGCCCTGCCCTGAGCCAATCACAGCTCTCCTCACCTGACTCGTGCCCTGCCCTGAGCCAATCACAGCTCTCCTCACCTGACTCGTGCCCTGCCCTGAGCCAATCACAGCTCTCCTCACCTGACTCGTGCCCTGCCCTGAGCCAATCACAGCTCTCCTGACCTGACTCGTGCCCTGCCCTGAGCCAATCACAGCTCTCCTCACCTGACTCGTGCCCTGCCCTGAGCCAATCACAGCTCTCCTCACCTGACTCGTGCCCTGCCATGAGTCAAAGATCAATGCAGGCGATGACTGCTAGTCCCTCACCTGAGCCAATCACAGCTCTCCTGACGGTAGGCTTCACTTCATTCTGTCCAGGATTATAAATTGAATGTATGAATTACCACTCATTGTGTTCCCACGATGACCAGGACTAAACTGACCCCCGACCCCACCCCGTGGGGACCTTGAGATAGGGGACTAGTGAACTTCGACCCTACACTGAGGAACGTTCCTTGAAGACCCTACACCGGGGAACGTTCCCTGAAGACCCCACACAGCGGAACGTTCCCTGAAGACCGTACACCGCGGAAAGTTCCCTGAAGAAATGAAAACAGCGGAACATTCCCTAAAGACCGTACACCATGGAACGTTCCCTGAAGACCATACACCATGGAACGTTCCCTGAAGACCATACACCATGGAACATTCCCTTAAGACCATACACCATGGAACGTTCCCTGAAGACCATACACCATGGAACATTCCCTGAAGACCATACACCATGGAACGTTCCCTGAAGACCGTACACCGCGGAAAGTTCCCTGAAGAAATGAAAACAGCGGAACGTTCCCTAAAGACCGTACACCATGGAACGTTCCCTGAAGACCATACACCATGGAACGTTCCCTGAAGACCATACACCATGGAACATTCCCTGAAGACCATACACCATGGAACGTTCCCTGAAGACCATACACCATGGAACGTTCCCTGAAGACCATACACCATGGAACGTTCCCTGAAGACCATACACCATGGAACGTTCCCTGAAGACCATACACCTTTGGTTCCAGACAGGATATACATAATAGTATCCATCGTTCTAGGCTATGGTACTTCTCTTATTACCTATCTATTTATATTTAATTATATTTCTATATTATGATCCCTGCCTTTCATTCAGAAGTATCAACAGTAGCTGGTTGGAGTGGATTGTGTTTGTGTGCTACACAGTCCCTAAGTTCTAGACCTCAGCTGAATCTGCTAATGAATGGTGTGGCTGTTGAACAAGTTGAGGAGACTAAATGACTTGGCGTCACCTTAGATTGTAAACTGTCCTGGTCAAAACATATAGATTCAATGGTTGTAAAGATGATGGTCTGTCCGTAGTAAAGAGATTTCTGACACCACAAAGAAGTCCTCCAGGCTCTAGTTTAGGCTCTAGTTTTATCTGATCTAGATTAATGTCCAGCCGTATGTTTAGGTTCTAGTTTGATCTTATCTAGATTAATGTCTAGCCGTATGTTTAGGCTCTAGTTTGATCTTATCTAGATTAATGTCCAGCCGTACGTTTAGGCTCTAGTTTGATCTGATCTAGATTAATGTCCAGCCGTATGTTTAGGCTCTAGTTTTATCTGATCTAGATTAATGTCTAGCCGTTGGTGCTCCCTTCTATCTTATATACAGTATTATACAGAGCCGTGGGTGCATGGTGCTCCCTTCTATCTTATATACAGTATTATACAGAGCCGTGGGTGCATGGTGCTCCCTTCTATCTTATATACAGTATTATACAGAGCCGTGGGTGCATGGTGCTCCCTTCTATCTTATATACAGTATTATACAGAGCCGTGGGTGCATGGTGCTCCCTTCTATCTTATATACAGTATTATACAAAGCCGTGAGTGCATGGTGCTCCCTTCTATCTTATACACAGTATTACACAGAGCCGTGAGTGCCTGGTGCTCCCTTCTATCTTATATACAGTATTACACAGAGCCGTGAGTGCATGGTGCTCCCTTCTATCTTATACACAGTATTACACAGAGCCGTGAGTGCCTGGTGCTCCCTTCTATCTTATATACAGTATTACACAGAGCCGTGAGTGCATGGTGCTCCCTTCTATCTTATACACAGTATTATACAGAGCCGTGAGTGCCTGGTGCTCCCTTCTATCTTATATACAGTATTACACAGAGCCGTGAGTGCATGGTGCTCCCTTCTATCTTATACACAGTATTACACAGAGCCGTGAGTGCCTGGTGCTCCCTTCTATCTTATACAGCGCTAGTGAACCTCAGACCTGGTTTGGAAACAACCGATGAAGCAATAGCTCACGACACAACGCCCATCTCCATGTGACCATGTGACCTCCATGTGACTTGTTGTGTGTATGTATTGACAGGTATGTGTAACTGATAGACACACACACTACATATGCATGTTTTTAAATGTATGTGAACTGTGAAGTATTTTTCGTTATGTGTCAGATCCCAGTAAAGACGAGCTGTCTCCGTTGCCGTCGGCGACTGGGGATCCTAATAAATCACACGTTAGGACCTCTGATCCCCGTTCCTCTGATCCCCGTTCCTCTGTTCCCCGTTCCTCTGTTCCCCGTACCTCTGATCCCCGTTCCTCTGATCCCTGTTCCTCTGTTCCCCGTTCCTCTGATCCCCGTTCCTCTGTTCCCTGTGTGTGACTGGGATTCTGTTCCCCGTTCCTCTGATCCCCGTTCCTCTGTTCCCTGTGTGTGACTGGGATTCTGATCCCCGTTCCTCTGATCCCCGTTCCTCTGTTCCCCGTTCCTCTGTTCCCCGTTCCTCTGATCCCCGTTCCTCTGATCCCCGTTCCTCTGATCCCCGTTCCTCTGTTCCCCGTACCTCTGATCCCCGTTCCTCTGTTCCCCGTTCCTCTGATCCCCGTTCCTCTGATCCCCATTCCTCTGATCCCTGTGTGTGACTGGGATTCTGATCCCCGTTCCTCTGATCCCCGTTCCTCTGTTCCCCGTTCCTCTGATCCCCGTTCCTCTGATCCCCGTTCCTCTGATCCCTGTTCCTCTGATCCCCGTTCCTCTGTTCCCTGTGTGTGACTGGGATTCTGTAGCCATTCACATCAGTACAGCATTTTGCCATCACAGTCTCCATTCATTCAGCCTGTACATCCATTGAATCCAAGATGGCGTAGCAGTAAGTCGTCCTGTCGTGTCGTGTCCCTGTATATTTTGTTTATATTTTGTTTATTTTTCGTTTTTTTTACATATTTTTCGTTTTTTACATAGCTATCCCTTTAAAAACATTTTGCTAAACCTAAGCTTCCAAATACGCTGGATCTTCACAACTAGCTATCTAGCTAAACTGCAACCCTGGATGATTACCCCTGGCTAGCGTTTCCACCCACTTAGCTTGAAGCTAGCCCGGCCTGCGCTACCACCGTAGCATACTCCTGAGCTACAATACCCGGGCCCACGACCGGTCTATCGATGTCACCGCATGAAGAGGAATAAACAGACTCACCCCATCGCGACGTCCCCCAAAGGCTAACTCTCTAGCCCTCGCTATCTCCCTGCTTGCTAATTCGGCCTGCTAACTGCTAGCTTGTCCAGCTCCGGTCCGCTAACTGCTACCTTGTCTAGCCCGGGCCTACAAACTGTTAGCTTGTTAGCACAGGCCTGCTAACCGCCTGAATCTCCGCGTCCCAAACGCCCACCGGACCCATATTTACTTTCTATCTCTTTTGACTTTTAATTTGTTTATACCTTCCGGAAACCTGCCTCACCCAATGTGATACGGAATCGCTATTATTTTTTATTTATTTTTAGAACACACTCAAGAACCTCCAGAAGCTAACCAGCTAACTAGCTACAAGCTATTTAGTCATTGTTCGTTTTTTTAACCTGGATAACACTCGCCAGTCCAGCTTCCCTTCCCCATCCACCGCTGCCCCCTGGACACTGATCTCTTGGCTACATAGCTGATGCACGCTGGACTGTCCATAAATCACGGTACTCCATTCTGCTTGTTTGTTTTATCTGTTGGCCCCGTTGCCTAGTCTACGCCATTTTACCTGCTGTTGTTGTGCTAGCTGATTAGCTGTTGTCTCACCTACTGTTTTAGCTAGCTTTCCCAATTCAACACCTGTGATTACTGTATGCCTCGCTGTATGTCTCTCTCAAATGTCAATATGCCTTGTATACTGTTGTTCAGGTTAGTTATCATTGTTTTAGTTCACAATGGAGCCCCTAGTTCCACTCTTCATACCCCTGATAACTCCTTTGTCCCACCTCCCACACATGCGGTGACCTCACCCATTACTACCAGCATGTCCAGAGATACAACCTCTCTCATCATCACCCAGTGCCTGGGCTTACCTCCGCTGTACCCGCACCCCACCATACCCCTGTCTGCGCATTATGCCCTGAATATATTCTACCATGCCCAGAAACCTGCTCCTCTTATTCTCTGTCCCCAACGCTCTAGGCGACCAGTTTTGATAGCCTTTAGCCGCACCCTCATACTACTCCTTCTCTGTTCCGCGGGTGATGTGGAGGTAAACCCAGGCCCTGCATGTCCCCAGGCACCCTCATTTGTTGACTTCTGTGTTCGAAAAAGCCTTGGTTTCATGCATGTCAACATCAGAAGCCTCCTCCCTAAGTTTGTCTTACTCACTGCTTTAGCACACTCTGCTAACCCTGATGTCCTTGCTGTGTCTGAATCCTGGCTCAGGAAGGCCACCAAAAATTCAGAGATTTCCATACCCAACTATAACATCTTCCGTCAAGATAGAACTGCCAAAGGGGGAGGAGTTGCAGTTTACTGCAGAGATGGCCTGCAAAGTAATGTCATACTTTCCAGGTCCATACCCAAACAGTTCGAACTACTAATTTTGAAAATTACTCTCTCCAGAAATAAGTCTCTCACGGTTGCCACCTGCTACCGACCCCCCTCAGCTCCCAGCTGTGCCCTGGACACCATTTGTGAATTGATCGCCCCCCATCTAGCTTCAGAGTTTGTTCTGTTAGGTGACCTAAACTGGGATATGCTTAACACCCCGCCAGTCCTACAATCTAAGCTAGATGCCCTCAATCTCACACAAATCATCAAGGAACCCACCAGGTACAACCCTAACTCTGTAAACAAGGGCACCCTCATAGACGTCATCCTGACCAACTGGCCCTCCAAATACACCTCCGCTGTCTTCAACCAGGATCTCAGCGATCACTGCCTCATTGCCTGTATCCGCTACGGAGCCGCAGTCAAACGACCACCCCTCATCACTGTCAAACGCTCCCTAAAACACTTCTGTGAGCAGGCCTTTCTAATCGACCTGGCCAGGGTATCCTGGAAGGACATTGACCTCATCCCGTCAGTTGAGGATGCCTGGTCATTCTTTAAAAGTAACTTCCTCACCATTTTAGATAAGCATGCTCCGTTCAAAAAATGCAGAACTAAGAACAGATACAGCCCTTGGTTCACCCCAGACCTGACTGCCCTCGACCAGCACAAAAACATCCTGTGGCGGACTGCAATAGCATCGAATAGTCCCCGTGATATGCAACTGTTCAGGGAAGTCCGGAACCAATACACGCAGTCAGTCAGGAAAGCTAAGGCCAGCTTCTTCAGGCAGAAGTTTGCATCCTGTAGCTCCAACTCCAAAAAGTTCTGGGACACTGTGAAGTCCATGGAGAACAAGAGCACCTCCTCCCAGCTGCCCACTGCACTGAGGCTAGGTAACACGGTCACCACTGATAAATCCATGATTATCGAAAACTTCAATAAGCATTTCTCAACGGCTGGCCATGCCTTCCGCCTGGCTACTTCAACCTCGGCCAACAGCTCCGCCCCCCCCGCAGCTCCTCGCCCAAGCCTCTCCAGGTTCTCCTTTACCCAAATCCAGATAGCAGATGTTCTGAAAGAGCTGCAAAACCTGGACCCGTACAAATCAGCTGGGCTTGACAATCTGGACCCTCTATTTCTGAAACTATCTGCCACCATTGTCGCAACCCCTATTACCAGCCTGTTCAACCTCTCTTTCATCTCGTCTGAGATCCCCAAGGATTGGAAAGCTGCCGCAGTCATCCCCCTCTTCAAAGGGGGAGACACCCTGGACCCAAACTGTTACAGACCTATATCCATCCTGCCCTGCCTATCTAAGGTCTTCGAAAGCCAAGTCAACAAACAGGTCACTGACCATCTCGAATCCCACCGTACCTTCTCCGCTGTGCAATCTGGTTTCCGAGCCGGTCATGGGTGCACCTCAGCCACACTCAAGGTACTAAACGACATCATAACCGCCATCGATAAAAGACAGTACTGTGCAGCCGTCTTCATCGACCTCGCCAAGGCTTTCGACTCTGTCAATCACCATATTCTTATCGGCAGACTCAGTAGCCTCGGTTTTTCGGATGACTGCCTTGCCTGGTTCACCAATTACTTTGCAGACAGAGTTCAGTGTGTCAAATCGGAGGGCATGCTGTCCGGTCCTCTGGCAGTCTCTATGGGGGTGCCACAGGGTTCAATTCTCGGGCCGACTCTTTTCTCTGTGTATATCAATGATGTTGCTCTTGCTGCGGGCGATTCCCTGATCCACCTCTACGCAGACGACACCATTCTATATACTTTCGGCCCGTCTTTGGACACTGTGCTATCTAACCTCCAAACAAGCTTCAATGCCATACAACACTCCTTCCGTGGCCTCCAACTGCTCTTAAACGCTAGTAAAACCAAATGCATGCTTTTCAACCGGTCGCTGCCTGCACCTGCATGCCCGACTAGCATCACCACCCTGGATGGTTCCGACCTAGAATATGTGGACGTCTATAAGTACCTAGGTGTCTGGCTAGACTGCAAACTCTCCTTCCAGACTCATATCAAACATCTCCAATCGAAAATCAAATCAAGAGTCGGCTTTCTATTCCGCAACAAAGCCTCCTTCACTCAAGCCGCCAAGCTTACCCTAGTAAAACTGACTATCCTACCGATCCTCGACTTCGGCGATGTCATCTACAAAATGGCTTCCAACACTCTACTCAGCAAACTGGATGCAGTCTATCACAGTGCCATCCGTTTTGTCACTAAAGCACCTTATACTACCCACCACTGCGACTTGTATGCTCTAGTCGGCTGGCCCTCGCTACATATTCGTCGCCAGACCCACTGGCTCCAGGTCATCTACAAGTCTATGCTAGGTAAAGCTCCGCCTTATCTCAGCTCACTGGTCACGATGGCAACACCCATCCGTAGCACGCGCTCCAGCAGGTGTATCTCACTGATCATCCCTAAAGCCAACACCTCATTTGGCCGCCTTTCGTTCCAGTACTCTGCTGCCTGTGACTGGAACGAATTGCAAAAATCGCTGAAGTTGGAGACTTTCATCTCCCTCACCAACTTCAAACATCAGCTATCTGAGCAGCTAACCGATCGCTGCAGCTGTACATAGTCTATTGGTAAATAGCCCACCCTTTTCACCTACCTCATCCCCGTACTGTTTTTATTTATTTACTTTTCTGCTCTTCTGCACACCAATATCTCTACCTGTACATGACCATCTGATCTTTTATCACTCCAGTGTTAATCTGCAAAATTGTAATTATTTGCCTACCTCCTCATGCCTTTTGCACACATTGTATATAGACCCCCCCTTCGTTTTCTACTGTGTTATTGACTTGTTAATTGTTTACTCCATGTGTAACTCTTTGTTGTATGCTCACACTGCTATGCTTTATCTTGGCCAGGTCGCAGTTGCAAATGAGAACTTGTTCTCAACTAGCCTACCTGGTTAAATAAAGGTGAAATAAAAAAAAAAAATTCTAAGCATTTCCTATTTGTTTTTGTATTTTATTGAACCTTTATTTAACTAGGAAAATCAGCTAAGAACAAATTCTTATTTACAATGACGGCCTACCCCAGCCAAACCTTTACGACACTGGGCCAATTGTGCGCCGCCCTATGGGACTCCCATGGCTGGTTGTGATACAGCCTGGACCCGAACCTATAGACATATCGGTCCTGGAAGGTAGGAAGCTCGGCCCCCGGGATTTACTGGGCCGTACGCACTACCCTCTGTAGTGCCTTGAGGTCGGAGGCAGAGCAGTTTCCGTACCAAGCGGTGTTGCAGCCAGTCAAGATGCTCTCAGTGGAGCAGCTGTAGAACTTTTGGAGGATCTGAGGACCCAGATCCTTTCAGACTGCTGAGGGGGAAGAGGTGTTGTTGTGCCCTCTTGAGGACTGTCTTAGTTTGGGTGGACCATGATATATCCTTGGTGATGTGAACACAGAGGAACTTGAACCCCACACCACTACAGAAGTGATGAAGTGATGGATCCTTGGTGATGTGAACACAGAGGAACTTGAACCCTACACCACTACAGCCCTGTTGAAGTGATGAGGGTGTGCTTGTTCCTCTGTTTCCTGTGTTTTCCACGGTCAACTCTTTTGTCTTGCTGATGTTGAGGGGGAGGTTGTTGTCCTGGCACTGTAGTGCCAGGTCTCTGACCTCCTACCTATTAGGTGTCTCATCATTGTCTGTGATCAGGCCTTCCACTGTCGTGTCATCACCAAACATGATGGTATGTATGTATGTATGTATGTATGTATGTATGTATGTATGTATGTATGTATGTATGTATGTATGTATGTATGTATACACAGACAGTACCAGTCAAAAGATTGGACACACCTACTCCAGGGTTTTTCTTTATTTTTACTATTTTCTACATTGTAGAATAACAGGGAAAACACAACACTATGAAATAACACATTTAGTAACCGAAAAAGTATTAAACAAATAAATATATATATAATATTTACAAGAAGAAACCCAGCCCATCACGGACTACAGGAAGAAACCCAGCCCATCACGGACTACAGGAAGAAACCCAGCCCATCACGGACTACAGGAAGAAACCCAGCCCATCACGGACTACAGGAAGAAACCCAGCCCATCACGGACTACAGGAAGAAACCCAGCCCATCACGGACTACAGGAAGAAACCCAGCCCATCACGGACTACAGGAAGAAACCCAGCCCAGTCACGGACTACAGGAAGAAACCCAGCCCATCACGGACTACAGGAAGAAACCCAGCCCAGTCACGGACTACAGGAAGAAACCCAGCCCATCACGGACTACAGGAAGAAACCCAGCCCATCACGGACTACAGGAAGAAACCCAGCCCATCACGGACTACAGGAAGAAACCCAGCCCATCACGGACTACAGGAAGAAACCCAGCCCATCACGGACTACAGGAAGAAACCCAGCCCAGTCACGGACTACAGGAAGAAACCCAGCCCAGTCACGGACTACAGGAAGAAACCCAGCCCATCACGGACTACAGGAAGAAACCCAGCCCATCACGGACTACAGGAAGAAACCCAGCCCATCACGGACTACAGGAAGAAACCCAGCCCATCACGGACTACAGGAAGAAACCCAGCCCATCACGGACTACAGGAAGAAACCCAGCCCATCACGGACTACAGGAAGAAACCCAGCCCATCACGGACTACAGGAAGAAACCCAGCCCATCACGGACTACAGGAAGAAACCCAGCCCATCACGGGCTACAGGAAGAAACCCAGCCCATCACGGACTACAGGAAGAAACCCAGCCCATCACGGACTACAGGAAGAAACCCAGCCCATCACGGACTACAGGAAGAAACCCAGCCCATCACGGACTACAGGAAGAAACCCAGCCCATCACGGACTACAGGAAGAAACCCAGCCCAGTCACGGACTACAGGAAGAAACCCAGCCCAGTCACGGACTACAGGAAGAAACCCAGCCCATCACGGACTACAGGAAGAAACCCAGCCCATCACGGACTACAGGAAGAAACCCAGCCCATCACGGACTACAGGAAGAAACCCAGCCCATCACGGACTACAGGAAGAAACCCAGCCCATCACGGACTACAGGAAGAAACCCAGCCCATCACGGACTACAGGAAGAAACCCAGCCCATCACGGACTACAGGAAGAAACCCAGCCCATCACGGACTACAGGAAGAAACCCAGCCCATCACGGACTACAGGAAGAAACCCAGCCCAGTCACGGACTACAGGAAGAAAACCAGCCCATCACGGACTACAGGAAGAAACCCAGCCCATCACGGACTACAGGAAGAAACCCAGCCCATCACGGACTACAGGAAGAAACCCAGCCCAGTCACGGACTACAGGAAGAAACCCAGCCCATCACGGACTACAGGAAGAAACCCAGCCCATCACGGACTACAGGAAGAAACCCAGCCCATCACGGACTACAGGAAGAAACCCAGCCCATCACGGACTACAGGAAGAAACCCAGCCCATCACGGACTACAGGAAGAAACCCAGCCCATCACGGACTACAGGAAGAAAACCAGCCCATCACGGACTACAGGAAGAAAACCAGCCCAGTCACGGACCAGGATGTCTTGCTCCCAGGCAGACTAAATAACTTTTTTGCCCGCTTTGAGGACAATACAGTGCCACTGACACGGCCTGCAACGAAAACATGCGGACTCTCCTTCACTGCAGCCGAGGTGAGTAAAACATTTAAACGTGTTAACCCTCGCAAGGCTGCAGGCCCAGACGGCATCCCCAGCCGCGCCCTCAGAGCATGCGCAGACCAGCTGGCCGGTGTGTTTACGGACATATTCAATCAATCCCTATACCAGTCTGCTGTTCCCACATGCTTCAAGAGGGCCACCATTGTTCCTGTTCCCAAGAAAGCTAAGGTAACTGAGCTAAACGACTACTGTCATCATGAAGTGCTTTGAGAGACTAGTCAAGGACCATATCACCTCCACCCTACCTGACACCCTAGACCCACTCCAATTTGCTTACCGCCCAAATAGGTCCACAGACGATGCAATCTCAACCACACTGCACACTGCCCTAACCCATCTGGACAAGAGGAATACCTATGTGAGAATGCTGTTCATCGACTACAGCTCGGCATTCAACACCATAGTACCCTCCAAGCTCGTCATCAAGCTCGAGACCCTGGGTCTCGACCCCGCCCTGTGCAACTGGGTCCTGGACTTCCTGATGGGCCGCCCCCAGGTGGTGAGGGTAGGCAACAACGTCTCCACCCCGCTGATCCTCAACACTGGGGCCCCACAAGGGTGCGTTCTGAGCCCTCTCCTGTACTCCCTGTTCACCCACGACTGCGTGGCCACGCACGCCTCCAACTCAATCATCAAGTTTGCGGACGACACAACATTGGTAGGCTTGATTACCAACAACGACGAGACGGCCTACAGGGAGGAGGTGAGGGCCCTCGGAGTGTGGTGTCAGGAAAACAACCTCACACTCAACGTCAACAAAACTAAGGAGATGATTGTGGACTTCAGGAAACAGCAGAGGGAACACCCCCCTATCCACATCGATGGAACAGTAGTGGAGAGGGTAGTAAGTTTTAAGTTCCTCGGCATACACATCACAGACAAACTGAATTGGTCCACTCACACAGACAGCATCGTGAAGAAGGCGCAGCAGCGCCTCTTCAACCTCAGGAGGCTGAAGAAATTCGGCTTGTCACCAAAAGCACTCACAAACTTCTACAGATGCACAATCGAGAGCATCCTGGCGGGCTGTATCACCGCCTGGTACGGCAACTGCTCCGCCCACAACCGTAAGGCTCTCCAGAGGGTAGTGAGGTCTGCACAACGCATCACCGGGGGCAAACTACCTGCCCTTCAGGACACCTACACCACCCGATGTTACAGGAAGGCCATAAAGATCATCAAGGACAACAACCACCTGAGCCACTGCCTGTTCACCCCGCTATCATCCAGAAGGCGAGGTCAGTACAGGTGCATCAAAGCTGGGACCGAGAGACTGAAAGAAGCTGTTTATCTCAAGGCCATCAGACTGTTAAATAGTCACCACTAACATTGAGTGGCTGCTGCCAACACACTGACTCAACTCCAGCCACTTTAATAATGGGAATTGATGGGAAATGATGTAAAATATATCACTAGCCACTTTAAACAATGCTACCTAATATAATGTTTACATACCCTACATTATTCATCTCATATGTATACGTATATACTGTACTCTATATCATCTACTGCATCCTTATGTAATACATGTATCACTAGCCACTTTAACTATGCCACTTTGTTTACATACTCATCTCATATGTATATACTGTACTCGATACCATCTACTGTATCTTGCCTATGCTGCTCTGTACCATCACTCATTCATATATCTTTATGTACATATTCTTTATCCCCTTACACTGTGTATAAGACAGTAGTTTTGGAATTGTTAGTTAGATTACTTGTTGGTTATTACTGCATTGTCGGAACTAGAAACACAAGCATTTCGCTACACTCGCAATAACATCTGCTAACCATGTGTATGTGACCAATAACATCTGCTAACCATGTGTATGTGACAATTAACATCTGCTAACCATGTGAATGTGACCAATAACATCTGCTAACCATGTGTATGTGACCAATAACGTCTGCTAACCATGTGTATGTGACCAATAACATCTGATAACCATGTGTATGTGACCAATAACATCTGCTAACCATGTGTATGTGACCAATAACATCTGCTAACCATGTGTATGTGACCAATAACATCTGCTAACCATGTGTATGTGACCAATAACATCTGCTAACCATGTGTATGTGACCAATAACATCTGCTAACCATGTGTATATGACCAATAACATCTGCTAACCATGTGTATGTGACCAATAACATCTGCTAACCATGTGTATGTGACCAATAACATCTGATAACCATGTGTATGTGACCAATAACATCTGCTAACCATGTGTATATGACCAATAACATCTGCTAACCATGTGACCAATAACATCTGCTAACCGTGTGTATGTGACCAATAACATCTGCTAACCATGTGTATGTGACCAATAACATCTGCTAACCATGTGTATATGACCAATAACATCTGCTAACCATGTGACCAATAACATCTGCTAACCGTGTGTATGTGACCAATAACATCTGCTAACCATGTGTATGTGACCAATAACATCTGCTAACCATGTGTATGTGACCAATAACATCTGCTAACCATGTGTATGTGACCAATAACATCTGCTAACCATGTGTATGTGACCAATAACATCTGCTAACCATGTGTATGTGACAAATAACATCTGCTAACCATGTGACCAATAACATCTGCTAACCATGTGTATGTGACCAATAACATCTGCTAACCATGTGTATGTCACCATTAACATCTGCTAACCATGTGTATATGACCAATAACATCTGTTAACCATGTGTATGTGACCAATAACATCTGCTAACCATGTGTATGTGACCAATAACATCTGCTAACCATGTGTATGTGACCAATAACATCTGCTAACCATGTGTATGTGACCAATAACATCTGCTAACCATGTGTATGTGACCAATAACATCTGCTAACCGTGTGACCAATAACATCTGCTAACCATGTGTATGTGACCAATAACATCTGCTAACCCTGTGTATGTGACCAATAACATCTGCTAACCATGTGTATGTGACCAATAACATCTGCTAACCATGTGTATGTGACCAATAACATCTGCTAACCATGTGTATGTGACCAATAACATCTGCTAACCATGTGTATGTGACCAATAACATCTGCTAACCATGTGTATGTGACCAATAACATCTGCTAACCCTGTGTATGTGACCAATAACATCTGCTAACCATGTGTATGTGACCAATAACATCTGCTAACCATGTGACCAATAACATCTGCTAACCCTGTGACCAATAACATCTGCTAACCCTGTGTATATGACCAATAACATCTGTTAACCATGTGACCAATAACATCTGCTAACCGTGTGACCAATAACATCTGCTAACCATGTGTATGTGACCAATAACATCTGCTAACCATGTGTATGTGACCAATAACATCTGATAACCATGTGTATGTGACCAATAACATCTGTTAACCGTGTGACCAATAACATCTGCTAACCATGTGTATGTGACCAATAACATCTGTTAACCATGTGTATATGACCAATAACATCTGTTAACCATGTGTATGTGACCAATAACATCTGCTAACCATGTGTATGTGACCAATAACATCTGCTAACCATGTGACCAATAACATCTGCTAACCATGTGACCAATAACATCTGCTAACCATGTGGCCAATAACATCTGCTAACCATGTGACCAATAACATCTGCTAACCGTGTGACCAATAACATCTGCTAACCATGTGTATGTGACCAATAACATCTGCTAACCATGTGTATGTGACCAATAACATCTGCTAACCATGTGTATGTGACCAATAACATCTGCTAACCATGTGTATGTGACCAATAACATCTGCTAACCCTGTGAATGTGACCAATAACATCTGCTAACCATGTGTATGTGACCAATAACATCTGCTAACCATGTGTATGTGACAGATAACATCTGCTAACCCTGTGTATGTGACAAATACAATTTGATTTGATTTATAATATAAATATATGATTTATATTTGATATTTTTCAAAGGAGCCACCCTTTGCCTTGAGGCAAAGCTTTACACACTCTTGGCATTCTCTCAACCAGCTTCATGAGGTGGAATGTATTTAACCTGGAATGCATTTCAATTAACAGGTGTGCTAAAAGTTTATTTGTGGAAATTCTTTCAATCTTAATGTGTTTGAGCCAATCAGTTGTGTTGTGACAAGGTAGGGGTGGTATACTGAAGATAGCCCTATTTAGTAAAAGACCAAGTCCATATAATGGCAAGAACAGCTCAAATAAGCAAAGAGAAACGACAGTCCATTATTACTTTAAGACATGAAGGTCAGTCAATGCGGAACATTTCAAGTTCAGTCGCTAAAACCATCAAGCGCTATGATGAAACTGGTTTTCATGAGGACCACAACAGGAAAGGAAGACCCAGAGACACTTCTACAGCAGTGGATCAGTTCATTAGAGTGACCAGCCTCAGAAATTGCAGCCCAAATAAATGCTTCACAGAGTTCAGGTAACATTGTTAGGGCTCCCGAGTGGCGCAGCGGTCTAAGGCACTGCATCTTAGAAGCAAGAGGCAACGACTGCAGTTTGCCTTACCACTGACTGCTGGACATCAGGGGGTAACCACTTCTTACAGGTCGGTTACATGTCACTTCATTGAAGATGTCTCGCTGTCTTCTGGACTGCTTTGAGTTCAGCCACAGACACACCTCAGAGAACTTGGCAGACGAACTGTTGTGATTGGCCAGAGGATGGCAAGTAGATGGAAAAGTGGTCTGTTGTGTTAGCGACAATGCAGCTAACATAACCAAAGCCACAAACATTTTAAAATGGACGCATCATCCATGTAGGACGTGGATCATCCATGTAGGACATGGATCATCCATGTAGGATGTGGATCATCCATGTCTTGCCCACACAAGCAACCTGATTGTAAGAGATGCTCTGAAGGTGATGAAGCCAACTGTGGACAAAGTGAAATCAGCTGTGGAACACTTCCACAGGAGCACAGTAGGTGCTGATAAACTAAACGTCTACACAACGCCAGATGGGGACGCCTGAGCTGAGGCCTAAACAAGACTGCACTACAAGGTGGAATTCAACATTTTACATGTTGAAGCGGTTTCTTGAGTCAAAGGATGACATCATCGCTACCCTGGCCATTGTCAATGATGTTCTGACCCAAGAGGAATGGGAGGAGGTGTGCAGAGTCCTGGAACCCTTTGAGCAGGTCACTGTGGAGATCAGTGGAGAGGTACAGTAAGCAGTTATTACTACATCATTATTTAATCCAGTATTATATATGTATATGAGCAGTAGATGAGAATGTAGTATCATTAGACAAAACATGAACCTGAACTAATAAGTTACTGTTCTCTCTTCTCAGCTATGTGACAGCCTCACAAATGATACTCCTGTGTCAGGGTCTGCAGCCAATCACAACCAGACGCCTGAGAGAAGCAAATGTAACCACAGGACATGTGACAGAGTTGATGGACACTCTTATGTTCATCAACGGACAGAAAGTTCCATAGAATGGAATATAATTTATATGCACTTTGTTTATATAAATTAAAAAGTTATACTTGAAATGCAATTGTTTAATAGCTTCCTTTTTTCATAACAAACTAATGCATTTTTTAAAATTAATTAAGGTAGAGTATTAATTAATTTAATAATTGTATTAGAATTGTTTAAACACCAATCATAGTCAAACTATGGCAAACTGTTTGACTTTAAAAAAATACAAAACTTTTTAAAAAAAAGAGCCGTTTAGGATCCAACATAGCCAGCTCACTGAAAAGAGCCGGAATGCCCATCACTACAAGATCCGCCAACCCAATTACAAAGAAGATAAGAATACTATAGAATAAGTTTCAGTGGAACCCTGCTAAACTGCAAAAATATATATATTCATGCCGCTTCACGGATTAGTTTACATAAAAATCACTTCCAAACCAAATGGTATAAAGATATATGATGATCTTACTCGGAAGTATTTAGTGAATTGCTCAATATGCGCATCGAGCGCAGCCTTGACTCTCTTTATAACGCAGCAGGTAATCTCGCGATAACAGCACAGATCTTGTTCTAGGAAAGGAGGGAGTTCGAAGTTATGCTAGCTAGCTCGTTACTATCTATAACTACCTAACTAGTCAACTTTTTTTTCAAGTTCCAAGGTAAGATCTGATCAAGCTGTATAATAAATTCTATAACGTGTCCATATGATTTAATAGTCGGATTATTTGCCGACGTCTATCCGATCAACATGTGTCGACAATTTGCCGATTGAGCTTGCTAGCTAACGTTAGCTAACTAGGGGATTCGAGACGTCTAGGTAACCAACGTTAACTATCATAGAGCAGTTGTTGTGATCACATTTATGTTTATCAACTGCGACTCGTCCATCCTTTAAATGACCGAGTAATTCATAGTTATTAGGCAACCCTGGTAGCAGGTTAGCATGGCTAGTTGGTTACTCATTCACGTTAGTAGCTCTGGTCCATGGCGTTACATGTGGCTTGACCCTTCATCTTTACAATTGTGCAATGTTAGTGACTTTGCTAATGTACTGACCAACTTTTCTTTGTATGCTCATTTCAAACATCATGTCGCGACTTTCGGACACTTTTTATTTAACCCCAGACTAGCTTTGCTCCAGGCGCATGCGTCGGATCAGCAATACTGAAATAGAGTTGTGCATCCGAATGGACCAGCATATAAGGTAGCTTTTTATTTCTTTAACCTTTATTTAACTAAACCCTAACCCGGAAGACGTTGGGCAAATTATGCGCTGCCCTATGGGACGCCTAGTCACGGCTGGGTTGTGATACAGCCTGGAATCGAACCAGGGGTCTGTAGTGACACCTGTAGCACTGAGATGCAGTGCCTTAAACTGCTGCGCCACTCTGGAGCTAGCTAACATGCATCTTCTTGCCCACCAGAGATGGTCGCCCCAAAATGCTCGTTGACCATGGACATGGACAGTCTCCTATGTCACATAGGAATATGAAGCTACTGAAAATGTTGCCAGCTAATTACCCTCTCTGTTCTAGTGCAGTAAGCATGTAAAAAAATAAACTCCTGACCATGGACATTGTATGTAGCTCCTGTAAATGTTGGTCTCTCTCTCTTATAGAAGCTACAGCAGCCTTGTAAACAATTGACCATGGCCATCGTAGCCCCTGTAAATGTTGGTCTCTCTCTCTCTTATAGAAGCTACAGCAACCTTGTAAACAGTGGACCACCATGGACATTGAGGATGACACGACGGTGTTCTCCACTCTGAAGTCCTTTAAGAGTTTCATCTCTCTTCCGGACACGTCTCGGAACCAGGGAGAACCCGCCCCGGTGCAGAGCCACGTCCTACAGAACCAGTACCTGCAGAGGTTACAGGTGGGTGGAGTAGGACAGACACACACAGAACCACGTCCTACAGAACCAGTACCTACAGAACCAGTACCTGCAGAGGTTACAGGTGGGTGGAGTAGGACAGACACACACAGAACCACGTCCTACAGAACCAGTACCTGCAGAACCAGTACCTGCAGAACCAGTACCTGCAGAGTTTACAGGTGGGTGGAGTAGGACAGACACACATAGAACCACGTCCTACAGAACCAGTACCTGCAGAACCAGTATCTGCAGAGTTTACAGGTGGGTGGAGTAGGACAGACACCTACAGAACCAGTACCTACAGAACCAGTACCTGCAGAGATTACAGGTGGGTGGAGTAGGACAGACACACACAGAACCAGTACCTACAGAACCAGTACCTACAGAGGTTACAGGTGGGTGGAGTAGGACAGACACGCACAGAACCAGTACCTACAGAACCAGTACCTACAGAACCAGTACCTACAGAGGTTACAGGTGGGTGGAGTAGGACAGACACACATAGAACCAGTACCTACAGAACCAGAGGTTACAGGTGGGTGGAGTAGGACAGACACACATAGAACCAGTACCTACAGAACCAGTACCTACAGAGGTTACAGGTGGGTGGAGTAGGACAGACATGGTGCAGCACCACATCCTACACCAACAGTATTTAGAGGACAGAGGTGGTGGGACTGAGACACATTGTGTTGTTGTGAATGACCAGAGACTGCAGAGAGAAGGTTCAGTCTGAAACCTGTGTATGTAAGACACAGGAAGTGACCCGTGTGTCTCTGTGTAGTTGCTGGAGGCAGCAGAGAAGGTTCAGTCTAAGACCCAGCTGATCCAGTTGGATCAGGAGAAGAGACAGATGGAGATCAGTCACAAGAGGGCACGCATCGAACTGGAGAAGAACGCTACGCTGAGCGCTAGGGACTTTGAGGTATGTAACACACACACCTGGAGGTAACACACACACACACACCTGGAGGTAACACACACACACACACCTGGAGGTAACACACACACACACACACACACACACCTGGAGGTAACACACACACACACACCTGGAGGTAACACACACACACACACACCTGGAGGTAACACACACACACACACACCTGGAGGTAACACACACACACACACACCTGGAGGTAACACACACACACACACACACCTGGAGGTAACACACACACACACACACACCTGGAGGTAACACACACACACACACACCTGGAGGTAACACACACACACACACACACCTGGAGGTAACACACACACACACACACCTGGAGGTAACACACACACACACACACACACACACACACACACACACACACACACATGGAGGTAACACACACACACATGGAGGTAAAACACACACACACATGGAGGTAACACACACACACACACACACACACACCTGGAGGTAACACACACACACACACACACACACCTGGAGGTAACACACACACACACACACACACACCTGGAGGTAACACACACACACCTGGAGGTAACACACACACACACACACACACACCTGGAGGTAACACACACACACACACACACACACCTGGAGGTAACACACACACACACACACACACACCTGGAGGTAACACACACACACACACACACACACCTGGAGGTAACACACACACACACACACACACACACCTGGAGGTAACACACACACACACACACACCTGGAGGTAACACACACACACACACACACACACCTGGAGGTAACACACACACACACACACACACACCTGGAGGTAACACACACACACACACACACCTGGAGGTAACACACACACACACACACACCTGGAGGTAACACACACACACACACACCTGGAGATAACACACACACACACACCTGGAGGTAACACACACACACACACACACACACCTGGAGGTAACACACACACACACACACACACACCTGGAGGTAACACACACACCTGGAGGTAACACACACACACACACACACCTGGAGGTAACACACACACACACACACACCTGGAGGTAACACACACACACACACACACCTGGAGGTAACACACACACACACACACCTGGAGGTAACACACACACACACACCTGGAGATAACACACACACACACACCTGGAGGTAACACACACACACACACACACCTGGAGGTAACACACACACACACACACACCTGGAGGTAACACACACACACACCTGGAGGTAACACCCACACACACCTGGAGGTAACACCCACACACACCTGGAGGTAACACACACACACATACACCTGGAGGTAACACACACATACACCTGGAGGTAACACACATACACCTGGAGGTAACACACACACACACACCTGGAGGTAACACACACACACACCTGGAGGTAACACACACACACACACACACACACACACCTGGAGGTAACACACACACACACACACCTGGAGGTAACACACACACACACACACACACACACACACCTGGAGGTAACACACACACACCTGGAGGTAACACACACACACACACACCTGGAGGTAACACACACACACACACCTGGAGGTAACACACACACACACCTGGAGGTAACATACACACACATACACCTGGAGGTAACATACACACACATACACCTGGAGGTAACATACACACACATACACCTGGAGGTAACATACACACGCATACACCTGGAGGTAACATACACACGCATACACCTGGAGGTAACATACACACGCATACACCTGGAGGTAACATACACACGCATACACCTGGAGGTAACATACACACGCATACACCTGGAGGTAACATACACACGCATACACCTGGAGGTAACATACACACGCATACACCTGGAGGTAACATACACACGCATACACCTGGAGGTAACATACACACGCATACACCTGGAGGTAACATACACACGCATACACCTGGAGGTAACATACACACGCATACACCTGGAGGTAACATACACACGCATACACCTGGAGGTAACATACACACGCATACACCTGGAGGTAACATTCACACGCATACACCTGGAGGTAACATACACACGCATACACCTGGAGGTAACATACACACACATACACACACCTGGAGGTAACATACACACACATACACACACCTGGAGGTAACATACACACACATACACACACCTGGAGGTAACATACACACACATACACACACCTGGAGGTAACATACACACACATACACACACCTGGAGGTAACATACACACACATACACACACCTGGAGGTAACATACACATACACACACCTGGAGGTAACACACACACACACACACATACACATACACCTGGAGGTAACACCCACACACACACACACAAACACACCTGGAGTGTTCTGTGTTCTAAATTCTGTGTTCTAAATTCTGTGTTCTGACTTCTGTGTTCTAAATTCTGTGTTCTGACTTCTGTGGCCCACGTTCTAATTGTTCCAGCGTGAGGTGGACCGTAACCAGGACCTGCTGGGACGAATCAGACGCCTGGAAGAGAGGGAGGCGGAGTCTAGCCAGAGCCTATCGGAAAAGGCAGAGGCAAACCGTGCTCTACATCGGACCCTGGAGTCTCTCAACAGGAGGGTGGAGGAGAGGGATGGATGGCTCAACACCTCTAACCAGGTACACCTGTAACAGAGATCAGATTATACCATAAAATCACTCCTCTAACCAGGTACACCTGTAACAGAGATCAGATTATAGCATAAAATCACTCCTCTAACCAGGTAGACCTGTAACAGAGATCAGATTATACCATAAAATCACTCCTCTAACCAGGTAGACCTGTAACAGAGATCAGATTATACCATAAAATCACTCCTCTAACCAGGTAGACCTGTAACAGAGATCAGATTATAGCATAAAATCACTCCTCTAACCAGGTACACCTGTAACAGAGATCAGATTATACCATAAAATCACTCCTCTAACCAGGTACACCTGTAACAGAGATCAGATTATATGTCTCCACTAGGGGTCGACTGCTCAGGTACTGAGTTCCTTGCTCAGAACATGAGAACATATGAAAGCTGGTGGTTCCTTTTAACATGAGTCTTCAATATTCCCAGGTAAGAAGTTTTAGGTTGTAGTTATTATAGGAATTATGACATGTCGACTATTTCTCTCTACACCATTTGTATGTCATATACCTTTGACTATTGGATGTTCTAATATGCACTTTAGTATTGTCAGCCTAATCTCAGGAGTTGATTGGCTTGAAGTCATAAACAGCGCTGTGGTTCAAGCATTGCTAAGAGCTGCTGGTAAAAAGCAGTAAAGTTTGAATGAATGCCTACGAGCCTGCTGCCTCCTACCACCGCTCAGTCAGACTGCTCTATCAAATATCAAATCATAGACTTCATTATAATATAATAAACACAGAAATACGAGCCTTAGGTCATTAACAAATCCAGAAACTATCAGGTAGAAAACAACATGTTTATTCTTTCAGTGAAATACGAGCCTTTGGTCATTAACAAATCCAGAAACTATCAGGTAGAAAACAACATGTTTATTCTTTCAGTGAAATACGAGCCTTTGGTCATTAACAAATCCAGAAACTATCAGGTAGAAAACAAATCCAGAAACTATCAGGTAGAAAACAACATGTTTATTCTTTCAGTGAAATACGAGCCTTTGGTCATTAACAAATCCAGAAACTATCAGGTAGAAAACAAAATGTTTATTCTTTCAGTGAAATACGAGCCTTTGGTCATTAACAAATCCAGAAACTATCAGGTAGAAAACAAAATGTTTATTCTTTCAGTGAAATACAGAACCATTCCGTATTTTATCAAACGGGTGGCAACCCTAAGTCTAAATATTGCTGTTACATTACACAACCTTCAATGTTATGTCATAATTATGTAAAATTCTGGCAAATTAGTTGGCAACGAGCCAGGCGGCCCAAACTGTTGCATATACCCTGACTCTGCGTGCAATGAACGCAAGAGAAGTGACACAATTTCACCTGGTTAATATGGCCTGCTAACCTGGATTTCTTTTAGCTAAATATGCAGGTTTAAAAATATATACTTCTGTGTATTGATTTTAAGAAAGGCATTGATGTTTATGGTGAGGTACATTGATGTTTATGGTGAGGTACATTCGTGCAACAATTGTGCTTTTGTTACATCATCCCCCGTTTGGCGAAGTAGGCTGTGATTTAATGATAAATTAACAAGCACCGCATCGATTATATGCAACGCAGCTAGCTAGTTAACCTAGTTAGTTAACTAGTTAACCTAGCCTATATCATCAACCATGTGTAGTTAACTAGTGATTATGTGAAGATTGATTGTTTTCTTATAATATAAGTTTAATGCTAGCTAGCAACTTACCTTGGCTCCTACTGCACTCGCGTAACAGGTGGTCAGCCTGCCACTCAGGTTCCTCGTGGAATGTAATGCAATGTAATCGGTGTCCAGAAATTCCCGATTGTTATGAAAACTTGAAATCGTCCCTAATTAACCGGTCGACCTCTAGTCTCCACTCACATCGTCAAATTGCAATTTTTCTGTGGAGTAACTCATTATTTGTCCTATACCTATATATAATATATTTTAAATCCCAGCCCGCGTCCCCGCAGGAGGCAGCGGTAGTACCACACACAGCTGATGACTACTCTGTGTGTCATTTGTCCCTGTAGAGGATGAGCGGTTTAAAGGATGAGATTGAGGATGAGGTTGAGGATGAGATTGATTGACTACACTATGTGTTATTTGTCCCTGTAGAGGATGAGAGGTTTAAAGGATGAGGTTGAGGATGAGGTTGATGACTTCACTATGTGTTATTTGTCCCTGTAGACGGCGAGCGGTTTAAAGGATGAGGATGAGATGGATGACTTCACTATGTGTTATTTGTCCCTGTAGACGGCGAGCGGTTTAAAGGATGAGGATGAGATGGATGACTTCACTATGTGTTATTTGTCCCTGTAGACGGCGAGCGGTTTAAAGGATGAGATGGATGACTACACTATGTGTTATTTGTCCCTGTAGACGGCGAGCGGTTTAAAGGATGAGAGGTTTAAAGGATGAGGTTGATGACTACACTATGTGTTATTTGTCCCTGTAGACGGCGAGCGGTTTAAAGGATGAGACTGAGGATGAGGTTGAAGACTTCACTATGTGTTAGACGGCGAGCGGTTTAAAGGATGAGGATGAGATGGATGACTACACTATGTGTTATTTGTCCCTGTAGACGGCGAGCGGTTTAAAGGATGAGGATGAGATGGATGACTACACTATGTGTTATTTGTCCCTGTAGACGGCGAGCGGTTTAAAGGATGAGATCCGGGAGCTGAAGCAGCAGGTCCAGACGCGGGACAACACCATCTCTAACCAGACACTGGAGAACCAGGGACTACAGGAACAAGTGGAGCTACAACACAGGTAACACACACTACTTCCTGGATTTCCTTTCTTCTGATTGGTCCTGTCTGGATTTCCTTTCTTCTGATTGGTCCTGCCTGGATTTCCTTTCTTCTGATTGGTCCTGCCTCGATTTCCTCCCCCCCCTGACTGGTCCTCTTTACAGGAAGTACCAGGAAGTGTCTCAGCGGTGCCAGGCCCTCCAGTTAGCATCATCCACCTGCTCCGACCACGAACTCAAGATTAAGGTGAGGCTAGGATTATTGTTGTTCAAAGTAGGACTAAGGTGAATGATGTCTAGATTAAGATTGGTATTAATACAGTTCAGATTGGGACTAGGTTTAGAAAACTAGGAGGTTGGGACTGATGTATGAAGATTGAAACTGATTGTACCTGAATTCAAATTAGGACTGGGGTTGAGATTGGGACTAGAGTTGGGGAGCTAGGTTAGGATTAGGACTGGGGTTGGGATTGGGACTAGAGTTGGGGAGCTAGGTTAGGACTGGGGTTGAGATTGGGACTAGAGTTGGGGAGCTAGATTAGGACTGGAGTTGGAGCTAGGTTAGGATTAAGACTGGGGCTGATATTGGGACTAGAGTTCGAGCTAGGTTAGCGTTAGGACTGGGATTGAGATTGGGACTAGAGTTGGTACTAGGAGAAGGACTGGGATTGAGATTGGGACTAGAGTTGGTACTAGGAGAAGGACTGGGATTGAGATTGGGACTAGAGTTGGTACTAGGAGAAGGACTGGGATTGAGATTGGGACTAGAGTTGGTACTAGGAGAAGGACTGGGATTGAGATTGGGACTAGAGTTGGTACTAGGAGAAGGACTGGGATTGAGATTGGGACTAGAGTTGGTACTAGGAGAAGGACTGGGATTGAGATTGGGACTAGAGTTGGTACTAGGAGAAGGACTGGGATTGGGACTAGAGTTGGTACTAGGAGAAGGACTGGGATTGGGACTAGAGTTGGTACTAGGAGAAGGACTGGGATTGAGATTGGGACTAGAGTTGGTACTAGGAGAAGGACTGGGATTGGGACTAGAGTTGGTACTAGGAGAAGGACTGGGATTGAGACTAGAGTTGGTACTAGGAGAAGGACTGGGATTGAGACTAGAGTTGGTACTAGGAGAAGGACTGGGATTGAGACTAGAGTTGGTACTAGGAGAAGGACTGGGATTGAGACTAGAGTTGGTACTAGGAGAAGGACTGGGATTGAGACTAGAGTTGGTACTAGGAGAAGGACTGGGATTGAGACTAGAGTTGGTACTAGGAGAAGGACTGGGATTGGGACTAGAGTTGGTACTAGGAGAAGGACTGAAGTATCAATCTGGTTTATTCTGTGGTGCTTTATATGTCTGTAGAGGTTTTGAGCTGTTGAACAGGTGCAGGTCCATTTCTTCTGCTTCTGCTTATCTTGGCATCCATGTGTGTTCTCTCAAGTGTCATTTGGGAAGTTAAGTGGTAATTTTTTATGCAATGTAATCACCATTTATTGTTTCTGGGTTTAAATGACCTGCCATCAAATGAAGAGATGCTATTAACTCTTCAGTCTAACACACAACCTCAAACTCCACGATGTTCACCTTTCAGATGGTCATTAAATCTCTCTTTCATGAGCGGAGAATACAACTCAAAGGTGTGTGTCTGTGTGTGTGTGTGTGTGTGTGTGTCCCCAGGAGTTGGAGAGGAAGTTGGCTCTGCAGGAACAGGATGTTGTCATAGTGAAGAACATGAGGTCAGAGGTCGCTAGGATCCCAGATATGGACAAGGAGCTCCGACAGCTAAGAGAGGAGAATGTTTACCTCAGGTAACACTACTAGAACACATGGAGCAGGACAGCTAAGAGAGGAGAATGTTTACCTCAGGTAACACTACTAGAACACATGGAGCAGGACAGCTAAGAGAGGAGAATGTTTACCTCAGGTATCACTACTAGAACACATGGAGCAGGACAGCTAAGAGAGAATGTTTACCTCAGGTAACACTACTAGAACACATGGAGCAGGACAGCTAAGAGAGGAGAATGTTTACCTCAGGTAACACTACTAGAACACATGGAGCAGGACAGCTAAGAGAGGAGAATGTTTACCTCAGGTAACACTACTAGAACACATGGAGCAGGACAGCTAAGAGAGGAGAATGTTTACCTCAGGTAACACTACTAGAACACATGGAGCAGGACAGCTAAGAGAGGAGAATGTTTACCTCAGGTAACACTACTAGAACACATGGAGCAGGACCGCTAAGAGAGAAGAATGTTTACCTCAGGTATCACTACTAGAACACATGGAGCAGGACAGCTAAGCGGTTATTTGTAGGTTGTAAAAGAAGACAACTATCATTAATGTCACTTAAACCTCTCTCTCTCGCTCTCTCTCACCGTCTCCCCTCATTCCGTATCCCAGGGAGACGAGGGAGAACGTGATCCTGCTGAAGGAGGAAACTGAGGGTTTGAGACGTAAGGTAGAACGGATGGAGAAGATGAAAGAGGAGATGGTGAACGTGGAGCTGGAGAAGGAGGTGTGTGGGACCTGTTTTGTCTTATTTAAATGTGAAACCGGGCTGCAGTGTGCTGTCTGTTCTAACTAATGGTTGTTCTGATACACAACTGAAATGGAAACGTAACTTAAAAAATAAATAATAACAATTAGCGACAAACAAATCTCAGGGTTGGAAACAATCTGCATAGTAGTTGAATTTGTAAATGTGAAACCTTGAATCCCGACACCCTGGTGTGTCATCTGGTTCCTTCCTCTCCTTCAGAAACTGTCTCAGAAACTGCAGGCCTGGGAGAACCTGGGACAGTCTACTGGACTCAACATACGGTCAGTTGGAGTGTCTCTGTCTCTAGTATAATATTTCACCACTGAGTGGAATGTCTGTCTCTAGTATAATATTTCACCACTGAGTGGAATGTCTGTCTCTAGTATAATATTTCACCACTGAGTGGAATGTCTCTAGTATAATATTTCACCACTGGGTGGAATGTCTCTAGTATAATTTCACCACTTGGTGGAGCTCTTGAGTCATGAAAAATACTGGTGCCTCATTCTCTCTGTGAAGAGTGACGTTTTATTTGTGTGTGTGTGTGTGTGTTTGTGTGTGTGTGTGTGTGTTCTGTGCTGAAAGCCCGTAATGACAGAATGATTGCATGTTTCCACATGAGCAGCGAAGCGCATCAGACACATTACAAACACTGCACTGCATCTAACACACAGACACACACACGCACTATATTTTTCTCTCATGACTACCCCAGTGTTTGATGTACACTGAGTGGCCAGATTATTAGATACATCACCTTGTTCACCAAAATAGATGGCTCCTACAGACAGGGAGTCTATAGAAAGCAGGCAGACAGGGAGTCTATAGAAAGCAGGCAGACAGGGAGTCTATAGAAAGCAGGCAGACAGGGAGTCTATAGAAAGCAGGCAGACAGGGAGTCTATAGAAAGCAGGCAGACAGGGAGTCTATAGAAAGCAGGCAGACAGGCATCGAGGCATTCAGTTACTGTTTGATCGAACGTTCGGATGGGAAAGTGACCTGAGACGTTGAGCGGTTTGGTCCTCAGTGCCTGCTGCACCGGATCCAGTGTCTCAGAAACATGGCTGTACCGAATAAACTGTGTGAATTGAATGTTAAATGCTGCACGTCTTCTCTCCCATACGATACTGATACATAGCATTATCCCCCCCTCTCTCCCATACGATACTGATACATAGCATTATCCCCCCCTCTCTCCCATACGATACTGATACATAGCATTACCCCCCTCTCCCATACGATACTGATACATAGCATTACCCCCCCTCTCCCATACGATACTGATACATAGCATTATCCCCCCCTCTCTCCCATACGATACTGATACATAGCATTATCCCCCCCTCTCTCCCATACGATACTGATACATAGCATTACCCCCCCTCTCCCATACGATACTGATACATAGCATTACCCCCCCTCTCCCATACGATACTCTCACATAGCATTACCCCCCCCTCTCTCCCATACGATACTCTCACATAGTATTACCCCCCCCCTCTCCCATACGATACTCTCACATAGCATTACCCCCCTCTCTCCCATACGATACTCTCACATAGCATTACCCCCCCTCTCTCCCATACGATACTCTCACATAGCATTACCCCCCCTCTCTCCCATACGATACTCTCACATAGCATTACCCCCCCTCTCTCCCATACGATACTCTCACATAGCATTACCCCCCCTCTCTCCCATACGATACTCTCACATAGCATTACCCCCCCTCTCTCCCATACGATACTCTCACATAGCATTACCCCCCCTCTCTCCCATACGATACTCTCACATAGCATTACCCCCCCTCTCTCCCATACGATACTCTCACATAGCATTACCCCCCCCTCTCTCCCATACGATACTCTCACATAGCATTACCCCCCCCTCTCTCCCACACAGTTTAATATACTGTATGTCTCTGGGCGTAGCTGTACCACAGCCTCTCATGTAGAAACAGACGGTGCATGGCTTCATGTTCACAGTTTTTATCAGAGATATATTCGGGGGTTTTCTAGCCCAGATTTGCGGGATGCTCTTAAAGGGGTACACACACATTTAACCATCATGAATTAGGTTAATAAACCCTATTTAAGGTTTGTCACAGATTTTTTTATTTTATTTCTTTGCTGTTTGGATCAGATGAGATGGAGGTAGTAAACTAGTAAATATACTGTAAATATAAATATAGTAAATATACTGTAAATATACTGTAAATATAAATATAGTAAATATACTGTAAATATACTGTAAATATACTGTAAATATAAATATAGTAAATATACTGTAAATATACTAAATATAGTAAATATACTGTAAATATACTGTAAATATACTGTAAATATACTGTAAATATACTGTAAATATAAATATAGTAAATATACTGTAAATATACTGTAAATATAAATATAGTAAATATACTGTAAATATACTGTAAATATAAATATAGTAAATATACTGTAAATATACTGTAAATATAGTAAATATACTGTAAATATACTGTAAATATACTGTAAATATACTGTAAATATACTGTAAATATAAATATAGTAAATATACTGTAAATATACTGTAAATATAAATATAGTAAATATACTGTAAATATACTGTAAATATACTGTAAATATACTGTAAATATAAATATACTGTAAATATACTGTAAATATATATATTTATATATAGTAAATATACTGTAAATATATATATAAATATACTGTAAATATATATATTTATAGTAAATATACTGTAAATATAAATATAGTAAATATACTGTAAATATATATATTTATATATAGTAAATATACTATAAATATAGTAAATATACTGTAAATATAAATATAGTAAATATACTGTAAATATATATATTTATATACTATAAATATAGTAAATATATAGTAAATATAAATATAGTAAATATACTGAACAATATAAACACAACATGCATCATTTCATTGGTTTTACTGAGTTACAGTTCATATGAGGAAATCAGTCAATTAAAATAAATAAATTAGACCCGACTCTATGGATTTCACACAACTGGGAAAACAGATATGCACCTGTTGGTCAAAAGATGCCTCACATCAGGATCTCGATCGGGTATTTTCGTGCGTTCAAATTGCCACTGGTAAAATTGCAATTGTTTTCATTGTCCGTAGCTTATGCCTGCCCATACCATAACCCCACTGCCACCATGGGGCACTCTGTTCACAACGTTGACATCAGCAAACCGCTCGCCCACACAGCGTCATACGTATGGTCTGCGGTTATGAGGCTGGTTGGATGTAAAAAAAAAAAATCTCTAAAATGACGTTGGAGGTGGTTTATGGTAGAGAAATGAACATTCAATTCTCTGGCAACAGCTCTAGTTGACATTTCTGTAGTCAACGTGCGAATTGCACGCTCCCTCAACTTGAGACACCTGTGGCGTTGTGTTTGACACGACTGCACATTTTAGTGGCCGTTTTATTATTGTCCCCCAGCACAAGGTGCACCTGTGTAATGATCCCGCTGTTTAATCAGCTTCTTGATATGCCACACCTGTCAGGTGGATGGATTTTTATACAATTTGAGAGAAATCGGCTTTTGTTTTGTGCGTATGGAACATTTCCTGTGATCTTTTAATTCATGAAACACGGGAGCAACACTTTACGTGTTGCATTTATAGATGTCTGTTCAGTTAAACTGTCACGGTGTTTAACAGGGTAGTAACCACTAATACACAGGGTAGTAAACACTAATACACAGGGTAGTAAACATTAATACACAGGGTAGTAACCATTAATACACAGGGTAGTAACCATTAATACACAGGGTAGTAACCACTAATACACAGGGTAGTAACCACTAATACACAGGGTAGTAACCACTAATACACAGGGTAGTAACCACTAATACACAGGGTAGTAACCATTAATACACAGGGTAGTAACCAGTAATAAACTGTCACGGTGTTTAACAGGGTAGTAACCACTAATACACAGGGTAGTAACCACTAATACACAGGGTAGTAACCATTTAATAAACTGTCACGGTGTTTAACAGGGTAGTAACCACTAATAAACTGTCACGGTGTTTAACAGGGTAGTAACCACTAATACACAGGGTAGTAACCACTAATACACAGGTTAGTAACCATTAATACACAGGGTAGTAACCAGTAATAAACTGTCACGGTGTTTAACAGGGTAGTAACCAGTAATAAACTGTCACGGTGTTTAACAGGGTAGTAACCACTAATAAACTGTCACGGTGTTTAACAGGGTAGTAACCATTAATAAACTGTCACGGTGTTTAACAGGGTAGTAACCACTAATAAACTGTCACGGTGTTTAACAGGGTAGTAACCACTGCTCCAGACTGTGTAATTTGAGAAGGGAAGCTGGTGGAAATCATTTTAATAGTTTGTCTTTAAGGACTTGAAAGAATAGAATCTTCCGGAGAGTTTAGATTCAGCAATTATCGCAAATGGCACCTGATTCCCTATGGCTCTGGTCTATAGTAGTGTACTATATAGGGAATAGGGCTCTGGTCTATAGTAGTGCACTATATAGGGAATAGGGCTCTGGTCTATAGTAGTGTTCTATATAGGGAATAGGGCTCTGGTCTATAGTAGTGTTCTATATAGGGAATAGGGCTCTGGTCTATAGTAGTGTTCTATATAGGGAATAGGGCTCTGGTCTATAGTAGTGTTCTATATAGGGAATAGGGCCCTGGTCTATAGTAGTGCACTATATAGGGAATAGGGCTCTGGTCTATAGTAGTGCACTATATAGGGAATAGGGCTCTGGTCTAAAGTAGTGTACTATATAGGGAATAGGGCTCTGGTCTATAGTAGTGTACTATATAGGGAATAGGGCTCTGGTCTATAGTAGTGTACTATATAGGGAATAGGGCTCTGGTCTATAGTAGTGTACTATATAGGGAATAGGGCTCTGGTCTATAGTAGTGTACTATATAGGGAATAGGGCTCTGGTCTATAGTAGTGTACTATATAGGGAATAGGGCTCTGGTCTATAGTAGTGCACTATATAGGGAATAGGGCTCTGGTCTAAAGTAGTGCACTATATAGGGAATAGGGCTCTGGTCAAAAGTAGTGCACTATATAGGGAATAGGGCTCTGGTCTAAAGTAGTGCACTATATAGGGAATAGGGCCCTGGTCAACAGTAGTGTTCTATATAGGGTCCTGGTCAACAGTAGTGTTCTATATAGGGAATAGGGTGCTACTTTAGTAACGGACGGTGTAGGTTAATTGAGCTGCTGTAGTCGAGCTCCATCAGTTAAGCTTTAGGAGACTGGAGCACTTTGACAAGCTGTGTGATCTTTTTAGAACCTACCCATCTGTCTGTTCTCTCACACTAATTAGTCCTCTCTCCTCCTCTCTTCTCTCTGTCCTCTTCTCTCTGTCCTCATCTCTCCTCCTCTCTTCTCTCTGTCCTCATCTCTCCTTCTCTCTGTCCTCATCTCTCCTTCTCTCTGTCCTCATCTCTCCTTCTCTCTGTCCTCATCTCTCCTTCTCTCTGTCCTCATCTCTCCTTCTCTCTGTCCTCATCTCTCCTCCTCTCTGTTCTCATCTCTCCTCCTCTCTGTCCTCATCTCTCCTCCTCTCTGTCCTCATCTCTCCTCCTCTCTGTCCTCATCTCTCCTCCTCTCTGTCCTCATCTCTCCTCCTCTCTGTCCTCATCTCTCCTCCTCTCTGTCCTCATCTCTCCTCCTCTCTGTCCTCATCTGTCCTCCTCTCTGTCCTCATCTCTCCTCCTCTCTGTCCTCATCTCTCTGCTCCTCTCTTCCCTCTGTCCTCATCTCTGCTCTGTCTCAGCAGGGTAGGAGGTTGACGTGGTTTATCAGAATGTCTAATACATGACGTCTGTCTCTCTGAGCTCTGGATGAGCATACTGTCTGTTGTGTCCCCTACAGGACACCAGAGGATCTGTCCAGAGAGGTGATTCAGATCCAACAACGAGAGATCGCTGTCAAACAACACAACTACACTCTCACCAGCAGGTAACACACACATCATGATGCTGCATCAGCTTCTTCATATGCCACACCTGGATTCATTATCTTGGCAAAGGACAAATGCTAATAGGGATGTCACTTTAATGTTTTAAGTTATATATTTGCTCTGTTTAGTTAGCGTGCTATAGAACTATAGGTATCAGATGCTCTGTTTAGTTAGCGTGCTATAGAACTATAGGTATCAGATGCTCTGTTTAGTTAGCGTGCTATAGAACTATAGGTATCAGATGCTCTGTTAGCGTGCTATAGAACTATAGGTATCAGATGCTCTGTTTAGTTAGCGTGCTATAGAACTATAGGTATCAGATGCTCTGTTTAGTTAGCGTGCTATAGAACTATAGGTATCAGATGCTCTGTTAGCGTGCTATAGAACTATAGGTATCAGATGCTCTGTTTAGTTAGCTTGCTATAGAACTATAGGTATCAGATGCTCTGTTAGCGTGCTATAGAACTATAGGTATCAGATGCTCTGTTAGCGTGCTATAGAACTATAGGTATCAGATGCTCTGTTTAGTTAGCGTGCTATAGAACTATAGGTATCAGATGCTCTGTTTAGTTAGCGTGCTATAGAACTATAGGTATCAGATGCTCTGTTTAGTTAGCGTGCTATAGAACTATAGGTATCAGATGCTCTGTTTAGTTAGCGTGCTATAGAACTATAGGTATCAGATGCTCTGTTTAGTTAGCGTGCTATAGAACTATAGGTATCAGATGCTCTGTTAGCGTGCTATAGAACTATAGGTATCAGATGCTCTGTTTAGTTAGCGTGCTATAGAACTATAGGTATCAGATGCTCTGTTTAGTTAGCGTGCTATAGAACTATAGGTATCAGATGCTCTGTTTAGTTAGCGTGTTATAGAACTATAGGTATCAGATGCTCTGTTTAGTTAGCGTGCTATAGAACTATAGGTATCAGATGCTCTGTTTAGTTAGCGTGCTATAGAACTATAGGTATCAGATGCTCTGTTAGCGTGCTATAGAACTATAGGTATCAGATGCTCTGTTTAGTTAGCTTGCTATAGAACTATAGGTATCAGATGCTCTGTTAGCGTGCTATAGAACTATAGGTATCAGATGCTCTGTTAGCGTGCTATAGAACTATAGGTATCAGATGCTCTGTTTAGTTAGCGTGCTATAGAACTATAGGTATCAGATGCTCTGTTAGCGTGCTATAGAACTATAGGTATCAGATGCTCTGTTAGCGTGCTATAGAACTATAGGTATCAGATGCTCTGTTTAGTTAGCTTGCTATAGAACTATAGGTATCAGATGCTCTGTTAGCGTGCTATAGAACTATAGGTATCAGATGCTCTGTTTAGTTAGCGTGCTATAGAACTATAGGTATCAGATGCTCTGTTAGCGTGCTATAGAACTATAGGTATCAGATGCTCTGTTTAGTTAGCGTGCTATAGAACTATAGGTATCAGATGCTCTGTTTAGTTAGCGTGCTATAGAACTATAGGTATCAGATGCTCTGTTAGCGTGCTATAGAACTATAGGTATCAGATGCTCTGTTAGCGTGCTATAGAACTATAGGCACACCTCAATACAGTATCTCTCCCCACCCCTCGTATGTCCAATACAGTATCTCTCCACCCATCCTGTGTCAATACAGTTTCTCCCCCCCTCCTTCCCCAGCTCTCCTTCTTTCTCTCCCCCTCCTTCCCCAGCTCTCCTTCTTTCTCTCCCCCTCCTTCCCCAGCTCTCCTTCTTTCTCTCCCCCTCCTTCCCCAGCTCTCCTTCTTTCTCTCCCCCTCCTTCCCCAGCTCTCCTTCTTTCTCTCCCCCTCCTTCCCCATCCCCAGCTCTCCTTCTTTCTCTCCCCCAGTAGTGTGGGTTTGATCTAAATAGTCAGACAGCTAATTAGACTCATCTTGACTTCGTTAGTACCGCTACACTAATCCCCAGCATAGAGGTGTGTGTTTCTGTGTGTGTGTGTGTGTGTGTTTGTGCTAGTCGTTAGCTAACGAGCTACCCTCTCTTGATCCATACGGAGCTAATTATGAAATATAACACTGTTTAGAAGCACTAGATAACAAGGAGAGATGGAGTGCAGGGGAGAGGGAGGAGGAGGAAGCCGGAACGAGAAGGACTGAGGAAAGTAGAGAGAACAGGGAGGACATCTCTCCTTCCTCTGTTCATTTCCCTTCACCGATTTGAAAGGAAATGAGGTTTAGTGAAGCGTCCTCTTGTTCACTTCCCTTCACTGATTTGAAAGGAAATGAGGTTTAGTGAAGCCTGGTGGAAGCGTCCTCTTGTTCATTCCTCCCAATCCAATGCTTTAAGATTAGTGGGAAGCAGGGAACAAGTGCACACTTACAGACAATGTATAATTAATGGAACGCACCCATTAAGAGGGACTGAAGAGAAAGAGGGGGGTTTAGAGTCCCCCCCCCCTTCCTCCCCCTTGTCCCCCCCCAGGCTGGCCTCCAGGGGGAGCTGTTGTCTACATTCTAAAGCTCTCTCTCCCCCCCAGCTGTAGATCAGTGGAGCGGTCTAAGGCTGACCTCCAGGGGGAGCTGTTGTCGCTACGTTCTAAAGCTCTGGAAGAACAGAAGAAGAGAGAGACCCAGGAATCACTGGTCAGACGACTACAGAAGAGAGTGCTGCTGCTCACCAAGGTAGTGTGTGTTTGTGTGTCAGATGAACTGGTGGAAACTGCTATGTCTCTGTGTCCGTTCTGAAGGAAGTCAAGAGGTAGTTTAGCGAGCCGTAGACTTTATCATTGCGCTAACGCTAGTTAGCAACCGCCTTCAAACTGCCTGTGGAGACCATCTACATGGTATCCAGTAGTTCATGTGACTCTGGGGAAGTAGATTAAGGGCCCCTACCAGTATCCTGACGTCCCCTTTAAGGAGGCTCAGACAGTCTACATGGTATCCAGTAGTTCAAGTGACTCTGGGGAAGTAGATTAAGGGCCCCTACCAGTATTTTGACATCGCCTTTATGGAGGCTCAGACAGTCTACATGGACCTGACGGCTCTGTGATACAGCGACTGTTGGTGGAGGTCTTGGATAAGAGACACAACCTGCTTTAGGCTGCTTAATGTTTCTCATCATAGTCTCTTTCATATTAGCCAGCACGTTCTTTAATCCGGGTAGACAGGTGTGTGTGTGTGTGTGTGTGTGTGTGTGTGTGTGTGTGTGTGTGTGTGTGTGTTGACGTGGTAGAGTCCTATTACCACAACAGATAAGTTGACCAAAACCAATTTTGTTTATATAAGTAAAATAGAAAATGTATGAAAAGAATAAAATGCTAAATGGGACTGTTATCTGTGTGTGTTATCAGTTGACCTGAGGGATTTGTTATTAAGATAGATAGAGATATAGATAGACAGTACATTTCATTAAGTCTTAATAGACAGTCAGTAGCCAGCGGGGCAGAGACTTAGTTTAGTTTGGGCAACACACAACCGTGTGTGTGTGTGTGTGTGTGTGTGTGTTGATGGGGGGTGTGTGTGTTGATGGGGGGTGTGTGTGTTGATGGGGGGTGTGTGTGTTGATGGGTCTCAGTTGTTTGTTCCGTGACAAATGACTGGCGAGAAAACAACCAAAGTTCCGTCGGTCTGAATTAAAGGGTCATTTCACACCAATTAGGTTATTCTCTCTCTCTCTTCTTCCCTCGTTCTCTGCGTCTGTCCTTCGTTGTTATGATCGACGTTGTGGCCGACTGATTTGACACGCCCTCATCACATGATCCACAGCCGTTAACAACACAGGATGAACATTCTACATCTCAGCAAGGAGTCGTTAAGAATCTGTTACCGCTGAAACGGATTCAACCGCACGAATCCCCGACCGTCCCATCTTCCAACGGTTGTTAAGGGGGGCCAGTTGTGTTCTCTTAAAGGTCAACTCCACCTGAACACCTGGGATATTATTAGGAATTATTTAGACATTTTGTGTCTAATTTATTTGATGCTGTTTAATGATGAGAGAACCTCTGACCTCTGACATTTCCACTGTGTGACGTTTTTAAGACAGATCCCTGAGATGACTAGTGTGTGTGTATACATACATACATATATATATATATATATTTTTTTTATAGACATTCATTTTCAGCGATCTATATAACATGTCGGCGGCCATTGCTCTCTTTCCAGATGACCTTTCCTTTTCATAGTGAATTACTTGTAGACTTTGTTACTTCTAATAGGTCTCCAGTGTTGGATGGTTGGCCTGTTTTGTTCTAATAGGTCTCCAGTGTTGGATGGTTGGACTGAGGCCTGTGTTTTGTTACTTCTAATAGGTCTCCAGTGTTGGATGGTTGGACTGAGGCCTGTGTTTTGGTACTTCTAATAGGTCTCCAGTGTTGGATGGTTGGACTGAGGCCTGTGTTGTGTTACTTCTAATAGGTCTCCAGTGTTGGATGGTTGGACTGAGGCCTGTGTTTTGTTACTTCTAATAGGTCTCCAGTGTTGGATGGTTGGACTGAGGCCTGTGTTTTGGTACTTCTAATAGGTCTCCAGTGTTGGATGGTTGGACTGAGGCCTGTGTTTTGGTACTTCTAATAGGTCTCCAGTGTTGGATGGTTGGACTGAGGCCTGTGTTTTGGTACTTCTAATAGGTCTCCAGTGTTGGATGGTTGGACTGAGGCTGTGTTTTGGTACTTCTAATAGGTCTCCAGTGTTGGATGGTTGGACTGAGGCCTGTGTTTTGGTACTTCTAATAGGTCTCCAGTGTTGGATGGTTGGACTGAGGCCTGTGTTTTGGTACTTCTAATAGGTCTCCAGTGTTGGATGGTTGCTTGGACTGTCGCTGTGTTGTGTTACTTCTAATAGGTCTCCAGTGTTGGATGGTTGGACTGAGGCCTGTGTTGTGGTACTTCTAATAGGTCTCCAGTGTTGGATGGTTGGACTGAGGCCTGTGTTTTGTTACTTCTAATAGGTCTCCAGTGTTGGATGGTTGGACTGAGGCCTGTGTTTTGGTACTTCTAATAGGTCTCCAGTGTTGGATGGTTGGACTGAGGCCTGTGTTTTGTTACTTCTAATAGGTCTCCAGTGTTGGATGGTTGGACTGAGGCTGTGTTGTGTTACTTCTAATAGGTCTCCAGTGTTGGATGGTTGGACTGAGGCCTGTGTTGTGTTACTTCTAATAGGTCTCCAGTGTTGGATGGTTGCTTGGACTGTCGCTGTGTTTTGTCTGTATCGTTGAAAACACTTTATTTCAGAATGCAGCAGGCTTAGTTACTTAGCGAGCTATTGCTAACGTTAGCACCAAATGTTTTAAGACTGTCGCTAAGATTTAAGCTCAGCTATTATTGTTAAACACCATTTTTTTGCATGTAGCAGTCGGACTAGCAGACACAGGACTATGATTAGCGCCGTTAGCCATCTACATTCAGATATAGTACTATGGTTAGCACCATTAGCCAGATTAGCATCTACATTCAAATAAATTTAAAAAATCCACATACACGTGTTTAGTAGATGCTATTGCGTGTGTAACGAAATGCTTGATACATTCAGATATAGTACTTTGGTTAGCACCATTAGCCAGATTAGCATCTACATTCATTAGCATCTCCATTCTGATTTATTTTTCAGGGTAATGCAGTTGATTGGTGACTATCACTACAAGCATTCTAATATGATTACAACCCAAAGTGTTGTGAAATGCACTCATAGTCCCACAGGGCGGCACACATTTGACCCAGCGTCGTCCGGGTAAATCAGGGTTTGGCCGGCGGGAGGCCGTCATTGTAAATAAGAATTAGTTCTTAACTGACTTGCCTCGTTAAATATTTTTTTTTTAAATGGTTCATTGACAAAAGCCTACGTGCCTCAATAATCAATGTGTTTTTAGTTGCCTCACTGTCTCTCTTTCCGTGTGTTCCAGGAGCCCTATGACAGTAAGCTGTCTTCTAGTGACTGCACTCACTGTCTCTCTTTCCCTGTGTGTTCCAGGAGAGGGATGGGATGCGCGCTATCCTGGAGTCCTATGACAGTGAGCTGTCTTCTAGTGACTACACTCCTCAACTCAGCCGCAGGCTCAGAGAGGCAGAAGATGTACTGACCAAGACTCAGAGCCACAATACAGAGATGGAGGTATTGAGACGGTCTGTCTGTCTCAACCTAGATGTCTGTGTCTCTGTCTGTCTCAACCTAGATGTCTGTGTCTCTGTCTGTGTCTGTCTGTCCACAATACAGAGATGGAGGTACGGCGACGGCTGTCTGTGTCTCTGTCTGTCTCAACCTAGATGTCTGTCTGTCTCAACCTAGATGTCTGTGTGTCTGTCTCAACCTAGATGTCTGTGTGTCTGTCTCAACCTAGATGTCTGTGTGTCTGTCTCAACCTAGATGTCTGTGTCTCTGTCTCAACCTAGATGTCTGTGTCTCTGTCTCAACCTAGATGTCTGTGTCTCTGTCTCAACCTAGATGTCTGTGTCTCTGTCTCAACCTAGATGTCTGTGTCTCAACCTAGATGTCTGTGTCTCTGTCTCAACCTAGATGTCTGTGTCTCAACCTAGATGTCTGTGTCTCTGTCTCAACCTAGATGTCTCTGTCTCAACCTAGATTCGGTCTTATGGAGCAGAATTTGAAATTGTGTGTTTATTTTAATTTTATACATTGGATAAAAGTAGACACACAGAGCTACACGATGGTATCTCAGACACTACAGTTGAGGAACAATGGTAAAGTGATTCTGCTTTGAAAGTTGATCAACTTTGTAAACTCCCTTTTGAGAAAATGGTCTTTGAATGTTTTGGTATCTGGTGAAGAGCTCTTCTTTGTCTACACCCATTCAGCAGAGTTCACACCCTCTTAAGCTTTAGCCCCGCCCATCTCGTTTTGCTCTCGGAGCGAACACTTGGCGCTCTACTAACAGTACACTTTTAGTTTAAGACATATAGCTAGCAAGTTAGGTAAACCATGAACCTAGCTAGGCAAACAGTGTGTAAGATCACACACGTCACTTAACGTTAGCCAACCAGTTAACGTTAGCCAACCAGTTAACGTTAGCCAACCAGTTAACGTTAGCCAACCAGTTAACGTTAGCCAACCAGTTAACGTTAGCCAACCAGTTAACGTTAGCTAACGAGCCAACCAGTTAGCTAGTTAACCTCTCTCGGGTACGTGGGTACGCTAGCGTCCTACCTCAACAGCCAGTGAAACTGCAGGGCGCCAAATTCAAAACAGAAATCCCATAGTTAAAATTCCTCAAACATACAAGCATTATCCATAATTTTAAAGATAAACTTGTTGTCAATCCCACCATAGTGTCCGATTTCAAAAAGGTTTTACGACGATAGCACACCAAGCGATTATGTTAGGTCAGAGCCAAGTCACAGAAAAACACAGCCATTTTTCCAGCCAAAGAGAAGAGTCACAAAAATCAGAAATACAGAAAAAATGAATCACTTTGATGATCTTCATCAGATGACACTCATAGGACTTCATGTTACACAATACATGTATGTTTTGTTCGGTAAAGTTCATATTTATATCCAAAAATCTGAGTTTACATTGGCGCGTTAAGTTCAGTAGTTCCAAAACATCCGGTGATTTTGAGCCACATCAATTTACAGAAATACTCATAATAAACATTGATAAAAGATACAACTGTTATCAACTGTGTCCGATTTCAAAAAAACTTTACGGAAAAAGCACACCATGCAATAATCTGAGTACAGCGCTCAGAGACCAAAACAACCCAAACAGATATCCGCCATGTTGTGGAGTCAACAGAAGTCAGAAATAACATTAGAAATATTCACTTACCTTTTGATGATCTTCATCAGAATGCACTCCCAGGAATCCCAGTTCCACAATTAATGTTTGTGGTGTTCGATAAAAGTCCATTTATGTCCAAATACCTCCTTTTTGTTCGCGTGTTTAGCCCAGTAATCAAAATTCATGCGGCGCCATCACTAGGTGCAGACGAAAAGTCAAAGTTCCGTTACAGCCCATAGAAACATGTATAGAATCAATCTTTAGAATGTTTTTAACATAAATCTTCAATAATGTTCCAACCGGAATATTCCTTTGTCTGTAGAATTGCAATGGAACGTAAGCTAACTATCACGTGACCGCGCGTGGTCAGCTCATGCCTCTCTGTCAGACCTCTGACTCAATCCCCTCTCATTCGCCCCCACTTCACAGTTGAAGCCTCAAACAAGGTTCTAAAGACTGTTGACATCTAGTGGAAGCCTTAGGAAGTGCAATATGACCCCATAGACACGGTGTATTCAACAGAAAAACAACAAACCTCAGATTTCCTACTTCCTGGTTAGATTTTTTCTCAGGTTTTTGCCTGCCATATGAGTTCTGTTATACTCAGACATCATTCAAACAGTTTTAGAAACGTCAGTGTTTTCTATCCAAATCTACTAATTATATGCATATTCTAGCTTTTATGGCTGAGTAGCAGGCAGTTTAATTTGGCCATGCTTTTCTTCCAAAATTCCCAATGCTGCCCCCTACCCAAGAGAAGTTAAACAACAATGAACACAGTGCCGACAATGCCACAGTGCTGGGAGCTTACCAACCAGGTTCAATGTTAGCTAGCTAACATCAGGCTCCTAACTAGAAAAGTAAATGGTTCTGGGATACAAATAATAATGTCAGCTAGGGAACCATCCAGCTAACATTAGCTAGCTAACATTAGCTAGCTAACATTAGCTAGCTAACATTAGCTAGCTAACATTAGCTAGCTAACATTAGCTAGCTAACATTAGCTAGCTAACATTAGCTAGCTAACATTAGCTAGCTAACATTAGCTAGCTAACATTAGCTAGCTAACATTAGCTAGCTAACATTAGCTAGCTAACATTAGCTAGCTAACATTAGCTAGCTAACATTAGCTAGCTAACATTAGCTAGCTAACATTAGCTAGCTAACAGTACACTGTAGCTTGAAATGAAAACATTTTCTGTCAATTAGAAACATGTAATATCTGAATGTAGCTAACTATCTTACCTGTATACATCATTATGCATGATGGACGCGTCTCCCTGTCAGGAATGCCACGCCACGATTGCTTATAGTTTGAAGATGTAATCCGGGTGTTTTCTCCATCTCTTTAGCTGTCATGCTCTAATTCCACTGATTTTCAAAACTTGATCCTTCAGAAAGTGGAGAGCAACAGTTATGCTACATTACATTACATAGAGGATTACCAACACAGACTGACGAGGTCATAGGCAGAACCCTTCTGTAGGGCGGACCAATCTGAACTCCTCTCTCTGCACATGGCCCAGTTTCCCGAATCGGGTCACATATATACACCTTAGCCAAATACATTTAAACTCAATTTTTCACAATTCCTGACATTGTATCCTTGGATGAAGTCGCTGTCTTAGTTCAGTTAGGATTTAAGAATGTGAAATGTCAGAATAATAGTAGAGAGAAGGATTTATTTAATATTTTATTTCTTTCATCACATTCCCAGGAGGTTAGAAGTTTAAATACACTCAATTATTATTTGATAGCATTGCCTTAACTTGGGTCAAACGTTTCGGGTAGCCTTCTACAAGCTTCCCACAATAAGTTGGGTGAATTTTGGCCCATTCCTCCTAACAGAGCTGGTGTACTTGAGTCAAGTTTGAAGGCCTCCTTGCTCACACACGCTTTTTCAGTTCTCCCCTCAAATGTTCTGTAGGATTGAGGTCAGGGCTTTGTGATGGCCACTCCAATACCTTGACTTTGTTGTCCTTAAGCCATTTTGCCACAACTTTGGAAGTATGCTTGGGGTCATTGTCCATTTGGTAGACCCATTTGCGACCAAGCTTTAACTTCCCGACTGACGTCTTGAGATGTTGTTTCAATATATCCACATTTTCCTGCCTCATGATGCCATCTATTTTGTGAAGTGTCACAGTCCCTCCTGCAGCAAAGCACTCTCACAACATGATGCTGCCACCCCTGTGCTTCATGGTTGGAATGGTGTTCTTCGGCTTGCAAGCCTCCCCCTTCTTCCTCCAAACACATCGATGGTCATTATTGGAAAAAACTTTCTGTTTTTGTTTCATCAGACCAGAGGACATTTCTCCAAAAAGTACGATCTTTGTCCCCATATGCAGTTGCAAACTGTAGTCTGGCTTTTTTATGGCGGTTTTGGAGCAGTGGCTTCTTCCTTGCTGAGCGGCCTTTCAGGTTATGTCGATATAGGCCTCGTTTTACTGTGGATATATTTGCACTTTCGCACCAAAGTACGTTCATCTCTAGGAGACAGAATGAGTCTCCTTCCTGAGCGGTATGACAGCTGCGTGGTCCCATGGTGTTTATACTTGCATACTATTGTTTGTACAGATGAACGTGGTACCTTCAGGTGTTTGGAAATTGTGGAGGTCTTGGCTGATTTTCTTTTGATTTTTCCCATGATGTCAAGCAAAAGAGGCACTGAGTTTGAAGGTAGGCCTTGAAATACATCCACAGATACACCTCCAATTGACTCAAATGATGTCAATTAGATTATCAGAAGCTTTTAAAGCCATGATATAATTTTTGGGGAATTTTCCAAGCTGTTTAAAAGCACAGTCAACTTAGTGTATGTAAACTTCTGACCCACTGGAATTGTGATACAGTGAAATAATCTGTCTGTAAACAATTGTTGGAAAATTACTTGTCATGCACAAAGTAGATGTCCTAACCGACTTGCCCAAACTATAACTTGTTTTTATTGACTCCAACCTCAGTGTATGTAATCTTCCCACTTCAACTGTGCATGTATGTATCTTATGTTGACTCGGCTATTCCAGCCACACCCGTTGCTGACAGGTGTATAAAATTGAGCACACATCCATACAATCTCCACAGACAAACATTGGCAGTAGAATGGCCTTACTGAAGAGCTCAGTGACTTTCAACATGTGCACCGTCATAGGATGCCACCTTTCCAACAAGTCAGTTTGTGAAATTTCTGCCCTGCTAGAGCTGCCCTGGTCAACTTTAAGTGCTGTTTTTGTGAAGTGGAAACATCTAGAAGCAACAATGGTTCAGCCGTGAAGTGGTAGGCGACACGACCTCACTGGAACGGGACCGCAGAGTGCTGAAGTGAAATGCTTGTAAAAATGGTCTGTCCTCTGTTGCAACACTCACTACCGAGTTCCAAACTGCCCTCTGTTGCAACACTCACTACCGAGTTCCAAACTGCCCTCTGTTGCAACACTCACTACCGAGTTCCAAACTGCCCTCTGTTGCAACACTCACTACCGAGTTCCAAACTGCCCTCTGTTGCATCACTCACTACCGAGTTCCAAACTGCCCTCTGTTGCAACACTCACTACCGAGTTCCAAACTGCCCTCTGTTGCATCACTCACTACCGAGTTCCAAACTGCCCTCTGTTGCAACACTCACTACCGAGTTCCAAACTGCCCTCCGGAAGCAACATCATCACAATGACAGATATTACACATTTCTAATTTTGACAGACAGTGGTTTAATTTCAAGCTACAGTGAACTGTTAGCTAGCTAGCTAACATTAGCTGGCTGTTTTCCTAGCTGATGTTAGTTATTCGTATCCCAGAGCCGTGTTCATGCAGGGTGGTAACCACGTGATCTGAGCTTCAATGGGTTTCCATGGCCGAGCAGCCGCACACAAGCCTAACATCACCATGCTCAATAACATCACCATGCTCAATGACACTCGCGGCTGGACTGGTGTAAAGCTCGCCGCCACTGGACTCTGGAAACGCCCTTCTCTGGAGGGATGAATCACGCTTCACCATCTGTCAGTCCGACGGGTGAATCTGGGTTTGGTGGATGCCAGGAGAACGCTACCTGCCCCAATGCAAAGTGCCAACTGTAAAGTTTGGTGGAGGATGAATAATGGTCTGTGGCTGTTTTTCACGGTTCGATCCCCTTATCTCAAGTGTAGGGAAATATTAGCGCTACAACATACAATTCTGTTCCTTCCAACTTTGTGGCAGTTTGGGGAAGGCCCTTTCCTGTTTCAGCATGACAATGCCCCCGTGCACAAAGCAAGGTCCATACAGAAATGGTTTGTCAAAATCGATGCTGAAGAACTTCACTGTCCTGCACAGATCCCTGACTGCGAGCCAGGCCTGGTCTCCCAACATCAGTGCCTGATCTCACTAATGCTCTTGTGGCTGAATGGAAGCAAGTCCCCGCAGCAATGTTCCAACATCTAGTGGAAAGCCCTCCAGGAAGAGTGGAGGCTGTTATAGAATATTTGGCTCTCTACCTATTGTATTTCCTCTCTGCTTGCCACACACACACACACCCCCACACACACACACACACCTCTTGTCTAAGTGGTGTTTTTCTCCCTCTTCTGCAGGTTCTGTTGACTAAAGCCCAAGAGGAGGCTGGGGCCCTCAAACTACAAGTACAGACTGTGAGTGTACACACCCACACACACACTCACACACACCCTGTGAAATAAAGCGTGTTTTTCTTAGACGGCAGTCGTTTATAACACACACTTGGCTGTTCCTGTTTCCAGGGCAACGTCACAATTGCCGTGGTGATGGGAAGTGACACGTGTGAAATCATCTCGTCTCGCCACACACACACACACCCTCTCGTCTCTCCACCTTGTGATTACCTCTCCGTCTGAGGAGAGACAGAAGAGGGATAGGAATGAATGAATGTATCATTGTGTGTGTCTGAGTGGTGTTGAATCACGAGCCGCGTCCCTCTCCTCCTCTCTTCCCTTGTTACCCAGACATCTCCTTCATTGATTAGTCTCCATCAGAGGAGAGACAGATGGAGGGGGATGCACCGCTGTGCTGTCTGTTTAGGGAATAGAGAGGGAGGTGGAATATATGAGAGGGAGGGAGAGAGATGGTCAGCGGGAAGAAGGGAGAGATGGATGGAGGGAGAGGGAGGATGGGGGAGAGGGGGCTGCACCGCTGTGCTGTCTGGGAATAGTGGCATTTAGAGAGGGAGGTGGACTATATGAGGAGGCGGGAGAGATGGTCAGCGGGAAGAAGGGAGAGATGGAGGGAGAGAAGGCCGGAGGGGGGAGGGGGGGGGGGGGGGGGGGGGGCCGGAGGGAGATGTGGGCCGGAGGGAGGGGGAGATGGGGGAGATGGAGGGAGGGGGTAGATGGGGGAGATGGAGAGAGGGGAATGGGAGTGATTGGGTCTTTTTTTGTTTTGTTAGTCTGGGTTAGTAAGTGTGTCTCTGTGTTCTAGATGGAGTTGGAGCTGGAGGTTATGAAGAAGCAGCAAGACTCCGTCGCCGAGGGCAACCCCTTAGCAACGAACGAGGAAGTCAACACACTCCGGTAACTCACACACTTAACACCAGTAGAGAGGTGAAGTACCATACTATATGGTTCAGTACTACCATACTGAACCATTTACAGACAGGAGGAGAGAGTTCAGAGGAGTGGAGGGTGAGAGAGAATGGAGTGAGCCTGGGGGCCAGGCGGCTGGCTAGGGAGCGCGGGGGGCCGTGGTGGCTGGCTAGGGAGCGCAGGGGGGCCGGGCGGCTGGCTGGCTAGGGAGCGCGGGGGGGCCGGGCGGCTGGCTAGGGAGCGCGGGGGGCCGGGCGGCTGGCTAGGGAGCGCGGGGGGCTGGCTAGGGAGCGCGGGGGGCCAGGTGGCTGGGAGAAGAGGGAGGTGAAGAGGGAGGAGGAGAGGCTGGGAGAAGAGGGGGGTGAAGAGGGAGGAGGAGAGGCTGGGAGAAGAGGGAGGAGGAGGAGAGGCTGGGAGAAGAGGGAGGTGAAGAGGGAGGTGAAGAGGGAGGAGGAGAGGCTGGGAGAAGAGGGGGGTGAAGAGGGAGGAGGAGAGGCTGGGAGAAGAGGGGGGAGGAGAGGCTGGGAGAAGAGGGAGGAGGAGGAGAGGCTGGGAGAAGAGGGAGGTGAAGAGGGAGGTGAAGAGGGAGGAGGAGAGGCTGGGAGAAGAGGGGGTGAAGAGGGAGGAGGAGAGGCTGGGAGAAGAGGGGGGTGAAGAGGGAGGAGGAGAGGCTGGGAGAAGAGGGGGGAGAAGAGGGAGGAGGAGAGGCTGGGAGAAGAGGGAGGAGGAGAGGCTGGGAGAAGAGGGGGGTGAAGAGGGAGGAGGAGAGGCTGGGAGAAGAGGGAGGTGAAGAGGGAGGAGGAGAGGCTGGGAGAAGAGGGGGGTGAAGAGGGGGGAGGGGAGGCTGGGAGAAGAGGGAGGAGGAGAGGCTGGGAGAAGAGGGGGGTGAAGAGGGAGGAGGAGAGGCTGGGAGAAGAGGGGGGTGAAGAGGCTGGGAGAAGAGGGGGGTGAAGAGGGAGGAGGAGAGGCTGGGGGAGGAGGAGAGGCTGGGAGAAGAGGGAGGAGGAGAGGCTGGGAGAAGAGGGGGGAGGAGAGGCTGGGAGAAGAGGGAGGAGGAGAGGCTGGGAGAAGAGGGAGGAGGAGCGGCTGGGAGAAGAGGGAGGAGGAGAGGCTGGGAGAAGAGGGGGGTGAAGAGGCTGGGAGAAGAGTAGTTAGAAAAGAGGGGGTGAGGAGAGGGATGTGAGGTCCACTGGGAGCGATAGAGGAAGAGATGGAGGTCAGACAGGTATGGAGAGAGAATCAAGTCGTTGATCATGTGATGAAGAGTGAAGGAGACAGGAAGCCTATGGAGGAAGTCCCCCTGACATTACTATCACACTGGAGATCAACAAGCTCCCTCATCTACTAGACACACACAGAACACAGAACACTAGAACACGGAACGCTAGAACACTAAATTATAGAACAGTGGAACGTTAAAACTCTTCATAGGTTTTCACTCTGTGGCGTCATGCTGTCGTTATGAACGTTGTCGAGGTGACGTCACAGTGCTGACCTAAAGTCACTCTGGACAGACTGACAGTCGACTGAAGAGCCTGGAAATACCATCCCACTGCTGAAGTAGGTTCATGTTTAGGAGGAAACAACTCTGCATTTTCATTTTGTCAAATTGACTTTAGACAGATGGCAATGTTGTCATTAGCGATGCTGACGTTATGCTGCATCTAATGTCAATCTGTGACATCATAACGACGACCAGAGGTTAGCCAGCGACGCTGACGTCATGCTGCATCTAATGTCAATCTGTGACTTCATAACGACTTTGTATTGAGAATAATGCTCAGTCGGCCGTCAGCCCAAACGCTCAAAACAATATTGTCAGTTAACATGTAACCCATGAATAGAACACACAACGTTAGAACATAGAACTATGGAACACAGAACTGTAGAATATACAACTATGGAACACAGAACTGTAGAATATAGAACTATGGAATTACACAACTGTAGATTATAGAACTATGGAACTGTAGAATATAGAACTATGGAACACAGAACTGTAGAATATAGAACTATGGAACTATAGATTATAGAACTATGGAACTGTAGAATATAGAACTATGGAACACAGAACTGTAGAATATAGAACACAGAACTATAGAATATAGAGCTATGGAACTATAGATTATAGAACTATGGAATACAGAACTGTAGAATATAGAACTATGGAACACACAACTGTAGAATATAGAACTATGGAATACAGAACTATGGAATACAGAACTGTAGAATATAGAACTATGGAACACACAACTGTAGAATACAGAACTATGGAATACAGAACTATGGAATACAGAACTGTAGAATATAGAACTATGGAATACAGAACTGTAGAATATCGAACTATGGAATACAGAACTGTAGAATATCGAACTATGGAATACAGAACTGTAGAATATCGAACTATGGAATACAGAACTGTAGAATATAGAACTATGGAATACAGAACTGTAGAATATCGAACTATGGAATACAGAACTGTAGAATATCGAACTATGGAATACAGAACTGTAGAATATCGAACTATGGAATACAGAACTGTAGAATATCGAACTATGGAATACAGAACTGTAGAATATAGAACTATGGAATACAAAACTGTAGAATATAGAACTATGGAACACAGAACTGAGGAATGAAGAACATTAGAATGTATGAAGCGATCTTGGTCTTTATCTAGTTATCTTGTAGGGTTATTATATTACTATTAGATGTTCATGTCGTCATGACGACATGTTTACATCACAATGGCCTGACACACACCTGCTTTCCACTTACCTACCCCATGTAGACGACACACACACACACACACTTTACCATCAATTACACACGTGATTAGTGTCTCTGTTTCACTACAGTCTGGATATCAAAACAAACATTCAGTTCATTAATGGAGAGACACCGCTTCATTACACTGAGTCATGATCGCTATTGAGCTCATTCATCTAAGGAGTGTGTGTGGTGTGTGTGGTGTGTGGTGTGTGTGGTGTGTGTGTGTGTGTGCGTGTGTGTTGTGTCGGCAGGCTGAAGATTGAGGAGTTGGAGGGAGAGCGACAACGTCTGGAAGAACAGAACAATGTTCTAGAGCTGAGGCTGGAGAGACACAACTTACAGGTACACAGTCGTGTGTGTGAGGACTCGACATACAGGGCTGCTCTCACCTGTCAATCATCCACGTCAGGGCTGCTCTCTGGCCTGGTATATCCATGTGATATAGCCTACACCTTCACAGTAAATCCATGTGATATAGCCTACACCTTCACAGTAAATCCATGTGATATAGCCTACACCTTCACAGTAAATCCATGTGATATAGCCTACACCTTCACAGTAAATCCATGTGATATAGCCTACAGTAAATCCATGTGATATAGCCTACACCTTCACAGTAAATCCAGGTGATATAGCCTACACCTTCACAGTAAATCCATGTGATATAGCCTACAGTAAATCCATGTGATATAGCCTACACCTTCACAGTAAATCCAGGTGATATAGCCTACACCTTCACAGTAAATCCATGTGATATAGCCTACAGTAAATCCATGTGATATAGCCTACACCTTCACAGTAAATCCAGGTGATATAGCCTACACCTTCACAGTAAATCCATGTGATATAGCCTACACCTTCACAGTAAATCCATGTGATATAGCCTACAGTAAATCCATGTGATATAGCCTACACCTTCACAGTAAATCCATGTGATATAGCCTACACCTTCACAGTAAATCCAGGTGATATAGCCTACACCTTCACAGTAAATCCAGGTGATATAGCCTACAGTAAATCCATGTGATATAGCCTACACCTTCACAGTAAATCCATGTGATATAGCCTACACCTTCACAGTAAATCCATGTGATATAGCCTACACCTTCACAGTAAATCCATGTGAGATGGCCTACAGTAAATCCATGTGATTTAGTCTACAACTTCACAGTAAATACATGTGATATAGCCTACAGTAAATCCATGTGATATAGCCTACACCTTCACAGTAAATCCATGTAATATAGCCTACACCTTCACAGTAAATCCATGTAATATAGCCTACAGAGAAGCCTAATTACCATGTCTAAACGGTCACGTGGAATTTGACTGTCTTCATGACTAGTGACCTCCGGTGTGGCGGTAATATGGTCACCATAACAGCCCTAGTTTCAACCCAACTCATCCTCTCTCTGTGTGTGTGTGGATCTTAATAGAATCAGTCCTACTGTTGTCCCAGTCCTGATGGTCCCTAAAGCCACACAGAGATTAGATTCCCTATTCCACAGCAGTGATGGGACACTATCAACTAGAGAGCGTTTTAAATCAGAGTGCTAGTTTAGAGTCTGCCTACATGTCTGGAGGACCTGTCTGGGGTAGACATGAAGGGTAGCTTTTTCTGTCACTTTCTCTCTGTCACACACACACACTTCCTGTCCCTGTGTGTTCTGGTCACACACACACACACTTCCTGTCCCCGTGTGTTCTGGTCACACAGACACTTCCTGTCCCCGTGTGTGTTCTGGTCACACAGACACTTCCTGTCCCCGTGTGTGTTCTGGTCACACAGACACTTCCTGTCCCTGTGTGTTCCGGTCTAATTGTCAGATCTTTCTGGCCTCAGGTTCCAAACCATTTTCTAACAGTTACTGTGAACTCCACTGTTTCTCTGTCTCTGTCTCCCTCTCACCCTCACTATTTTCTCCCCCCCTTCATTAAAAGAGAAGATGGTGTTCCTCTCTACTTATTTAGATCACTAATGACTGGGTTTTCCTTTCCTCTTTAAAGATACCAAGACACACAGAGACACCGACACACACACTGAGACACCGACACACACACACTCAGAGACACACAGACAAACACACATCCTTCCATTTGTCCAATTGGCGTATGTTCTAAAGCAGGATGTTACCAATCTTTACTAAAATGTTACCAAGCTTTACTAAAATGTTATCAATCTTTACTAAAATGTTACCAAGCCTTACTAAAATGTTACCAATCTTTACTCAAATGTTACCAATCTTTACTCAAATGTTACCAATCTTTACTCAAATGTTACCAATCTTTACTCAAATGTTACCAAGCTTTACTCAAATGTTACCAAGCTTTACTCAAATGTTACCAAGCTTTACTCAAATGTTACCAAGCTTTACTCAAATGTTACCAAGCTTTACTCAAATGTTACCAAGCTTTACTCAAATGTTACCAAGCTTTACTCAAATGTTACCAAGCTTTACTCAAATGTTACCAAGCTTTACTCAAATGTTACCAAGCTTTACTCAAATGTTACCTAGATACTAGATAACAGCCCTCTCCTCTACACCCCACTGAACTGGTACTAGATAACATCCCTCTCCTCTCCTCTACACTCCCCTCCTCTCCTCTACACTCCCCTCCTCTCCTCTACACTCCCCTCCTCTCCTCTACACTCCCCTCCTCTCCTCTACACTCCACTCCCCTCCTCTCCTCTCCCTCTCCTCTACACTCCTACACTCCTCTACTCTTCCTCTCCCTCTCCCTCTCCTCTCCCTCTCCTCTACACTCCAATGGACGTCTGCCTTGTAAAAACAGATAATGGCTTCATTTACTACTGCTGGGGCACATCATCAAACACAGACACACACACACGTCCTGATAAGCCTTAGGGCATTTTGTCTTATTATCAGAAAAGAGACTCACCCTCCCCTCTCTCCCTCTCTCCCTCTCCTCCTCTCTCCTGAGTAACTCAATCAAACGTTCCTCATCCCCCTCCTCTCTCTCCCTCTCCTCCTCTCTCCTCCTCTCTCCTGAGTAGTAACGTTCCTCATCCCCCTCCTCTCTCTCCCTCTCCTCCTCTCTCCTCCTCTCTCCTGAGTAGTAACGTTCCTCATCCCCCTCCTCTCTCTTCTCTTCCTCGTCTCTTCTTCCTTCCCTCAGTTCATAAATTGTAGTCCAGACCAGACCTCCCTAGAATAGGAGTGACTGAACAGGAACAGTGTTTTTATATTGTAGACCAGACCTCCCTAGAATAGGAGTGACTGAACAGGAACAGTGTTTTTATATTGTAGACCAGACCTCCCTAGAATAGGAGTGACTGAACAGGAACAGTGTTTTATATTGTAGACCAGACCTCCCTAGAATAGGAGTGACTGAACAGAAACAGTGTGTTGTGATATTATAGATGATTCACCCTCTTAGCGATCCCTCTCTGCTCTCCTCTCCCCCTTTCTGTCTGTCCTTGTTAATGAATGGGTCAGGCTCGGGTTAGGTGTGTGTGTGTGTGTGTGTGTTTGGGGGAGGGGGGGTAATATCCCTGTTTAAAAGAGAAGGGCATTTTTAACCTCTGATCTGTCCATGAATGGGTCAGGCTCGGGTTAGGTGTGTGTGTGTGTGTGTGTGTGTGTGTGTGTGTAATATCCCTCTGATCTGTCCATCTACAAGTGTACCACGGGTTGGACAGTGTGTGTGAATATTTACACACTGTTTTTATTTTACATCTGTGTCAGACTTGGATAAACTAGGAAGTCCTTCTTTTACATAGTGTTATGAATCCCTTTTGGCCCGACAGTCTAGGGGGGATGGTAATGAGACCCGTAACATAACTCATGCAAATTATAATTGTGACAAAGTAAAAGTGTGAACGAAATAACCACGACAACAGAAATCTACCGTCAAACTCCAGGTTTATTTATAAACACACGGTAATGGGGGGGAGCAGGAAAAGGGGCTGAGCTGGACCAAGGAAAGAAACAATAACTAACCAAAAACACCCCTAAACTAGACTAGCCTACTTTAACAACAGCTAACTAACCAAAAACACCCCTAAACTAGACTAGCCTACTTTAACAACAGCTAACTAACTAACCAAAAACACCCCTAAACTAGACTAGCCTACTTTAACAACAGCTAACTAACTAACCAAAAACACCCCTAAACTAGACTAGCCTACTTTAACAACAGCTAACTAACTAACCAAAAACACCCCTAAACTAGACTAGCCTACTTTAACAACAGCTAACTAACTAACCAAAAACACCCCTAAACTAGACTAGCCTACTTTAACAACAGCTAACTAACTAACCAAAAACACCCCTAAACTAGACTAGCCTACTTTAACAACAGCTAACTAACTAACCAAAAACACCCCTAAACTAGACTAGCCTACTTTAACAACAGCTAACTAACTAACCAAAAACACCCCTAAACTAGACTAGCCTACTTTAACAACAGCTAACTAACCAAAAACACCCCTAAACTAGACTAGCCTACTTTAACAACAGCTAACTAACTAACCAAAAACACCCCTAAACTAGACTAGCCTACTTTAACAACAGCTAACTAACTAACCAAAACACCCCTAAACTAGACTAGCCTACTTTAACAACAGCTAACTAACCAAAAACACCCCTAAACTAGACTAGCCTACTTTAACAACAGCTAACTAACTAACCAAAAACACCCCTAAACTAGACTAGCCTACTTTAACAACCGCTAACTAACTAACCAAAAACACCCCTAAACTAGACTAGCCTACTTTAACAACAGCTAACTAACTAACCAAAAACACCCCTAAACTAGACTAGCCTACTTTAACAACAGCTAACTAACTAACCAAAAACACCCCTAAACTAGCCTACTTTAACAACCGCTAACTAACTAACCAAAAACACCCCTAAACTAGACTAGCCTACTTTAACAACAGCTAACTAACTAACCAAAAACACCCCTAAGCTAGACTAGCCTACTTTAACAACAGCTAACTAACTAACCAAAACACCCCTAAGCTAGACTAGCCTACTTTAACAACAGCTAACTAACTAACCAAAAACACCCCTAAACTAGACTAGCCTACTTTAACAACAGCTAACTAACTAACCAAAAACACCCCTAAACTAGACTAGCCTACTTTAACAACAGCTAACTAACCAAAAACACCCCTAAACTAGACTAGCCTACTTTAACAACAGCTAACTAACTAACCAAAAAACACCCCTAAACTAGACTAGCCTACTTTAACAGCAGCTAACTAACTAACCAAAAACACCCCTAAACTAGACTAGCCTACTTTAACAGCAGCTAACTAACTAACCAAAAAACACCCTAAACTAGACTAGCCTACTTTAACAGCAGCTAACTAACTAACCAAAAACACCCCTAAACTAGACTAGCCTACTTTAACAGCAGCTAACTAACTAACCAAAAACACCCCTAAACTAGACTAGCCTACTTTAACAGCAGCTAACCAAAAAACACCCCTAGAGAGGGGGGGGGGAGAGAGAGGAGAGGGGGGAGAGA
>NW_022263268.1:0-67469 GCF_002021735.2 Oncorhynchus kisutch
CCTTGGCACAGCGAGACATGGAGTGGACAGCTGGCTCATGGTTTGTTGAAGTTGATGAACTTGAAGAGCTGAAGAGGAGAGATGAGCAGAAACCAGGTTAGAATTCAAGTGTCTTTGAAAAGCGTTATATCAATTCTGTCTTTTTTATTTGTATTAAAATCATGCTAATATAATCTCCCTTTATGGGAGCATACTTTGGCTTCTGCCAACAGGTCTGGACCTTTATGGCACAGGTAGTAGTACTCTCATCCTGTAACCAACTGTAGAGTGTCTGAGCTCTGCTCCTGGTCAATTCCCACTCAATTGCTACATTCAGCGTGTAAGCCATTCTTACCTTCACCAGGAGGAAAAGGACGATGACTGCGGCCATGTTGTTGAACGTAACCTGGAGGTGTGCCAGAGGCTCGAAGCTGGGTGGGCACTGTGGTTCTCCAGAAGGTCTTTGAGACGAATTGCTCACCACTGATGTTCTGGTGATGTTGATGATTATGGCAGAGAAACACTCAACTGGAAAAAGAGGAGGGGGATATTTGGAATCTCAACACAACAATATTTGGATCACACACATCTTCCCTTTGTTCCAATATCTATACTAGCCTACCACTTAGAATGCATGTTCATTGCACTAACTCATTCTAAGTAGTATGCTAGCGTGGATACTGGAACAGAGCCCTTCTTTACTTGTTTCAGGGTGTTTCAGGGGGACTCCATCCCTTCCTACTCCCTGCTAGGGCAGCCATCTTGAATTACGTACCACAACGATGAGGACATCCAGGCAGTTCCACACACTCTTGAAGTAGCGCAGGCGGTGGAGGCGTATCTCCAGGGCCTCCTCCACCACGTAGTACAGGATGAAGAGGCAGAAGGCCACCTCACACACCCCGACAAAGTAGTCCCAGCTGGACATGTAGCGAATCAGACGCACCGTCTGAAACTGCCAGGAAGTGACTACGCCTCCTGTAGCGGGGAACTCCACCACCAACCTGAAACATTAAATTAAATTCATCTGTATTTATCCCCGCAGTTAAGCAGACAGGTTAAACTGAATGAACAAGAGATATTCCGTATTCAGCCTCTCTAGGGTGAAAATCGAGGTTCAATGACACCAGATTGTGGATGAGGATGGTAACTAGAGAACTCCCATTGGATTGCATGAGTCATTGATCCCAACCACGGATGTCTTGAGAGCCTGAATTGAACCTATGTATCACCTATATAACCAGTGTGAAACAGTCCTAAGTAACATGTAATACGTATGTAATAACTCTGGGCTCTGTACCTGGCAATACAGAAGAGGTTGATGTTGCCGTTGTAGACGGAGAAGTCCAGGAAGACGGCTCTGGTTCCTCTGTCCAGCCACAGCTGGTGTTTTAGGGAGCGTAGCAAGCCAGCTGACTCATCTCTGGAACGGGCCAGGTCCTGGTAGTAACCCCCTCCACCGTAGGTAGCCACCTGGCCCCAGTAACTACTCCCATTCAGGCTGTTCTCCTCTGTGTACATCCACCTGGTGGAAAGACAGACAGTCAGACTCATCATAGAGCCACAGTGAAACAGTTTGGCCTGGTATTCACTGGTGGCTATTGGTGAGTGACCTTATACGCCATACTTTTATCTGGTGGACAGCATCCATAATGTGCTTTCAGTTAACACTAGAGCACATGATGTAACTATTGCTTTGGTTTAGTCTCTAGCATTACAACCAATTGTAGCTTTATGGTTGCTTTCTTATACATTACCATTGAACTATACTGTACATCTAACAGTAGTGCATAGTAGTTTAGTAGACGTACGCAGTTCCGTTCATGGGGCCAAAGGGGGCGCTGTCCTCGTTGCTCGGGGTGTACATGTTGTAGCAGTCCTGCACCTCATCCCTAAGGTCCTCGTGCACGGAGCAGGATTCGTTGCGAACTTTGACCTGGCGGAGGCGGGGCACCCCCAGTAGCAGGTTCTCATAGTAGATCATACTGTGGTTCTCAGGGAGACTCTTGTTGTTGTACCATACTTCCCAATACATCCCGTTCAGGAAGGGACCCTCTGTGAACTGCATGGTGGAGAGACACGCACTGGTTACAGAGAGAATTTCAACTGAAAGCTCTGCTGGTCTGTTAGGTTCTAACTAGATTCATGGAAATGTTCCATTGTTCTATTTGGTGTTAATTAATGTGATTTGAACTAAATACTTTTAAGTGCTGCTTTGGTTTTATGCATCATATACACTACACAACAAAAGTATGTGGACACCTACTCGTCGAATATCTCATTCCAAAATCCTGGGCATTAATACAGAGTTGTAGAGGAAAAGCTTCTGGGAAGGCTTTCCTCTACATGTTGGAACTGCTGCAGGGACTTGCTTCTATTCAGCCACAAGAGCATTAGTGAGGTTGGACAATTATGCCTGGCTCGCAGTCGGTGTTCCAATTCATCCCAAAGGTGTTCGAAGGGGTTGAGGTCAGGGCTCTGTGCAGGCCAGTCAAGTTCCTCCACACCGATCTCGACAAACCATTTCTGTATGGACCTTGCTTTGTGCATGCAATTATTGTCATGCTGAAACAGGAAAGGGCCTTCCCTAAACCGTTACCACAAAGTTGGAAGCACAGAAACGTCTAGAATGTCATTATATGCTGTAGCGTTAAGATTTCCCTTCACTGGAACTAAGGGGCCTAGTCCGAACCATGAAAGACAGCCCCAGACCATTATTCCTCCTCCAACAAACTTTACAGTTGGCACTATGCATCCTCCAAACCCAGATTTGTCCATCAGACTGCCAGATGGTGAAGCATGATTCATCACTCCAGAGAAAGCGTTTCCACTGCTCCAGAGTCCAATTAAGGTGAGCTTTACACCGCTTGTGTGCGGCTGCTCGGGCATGGAAACCCATTTCATGAAGCCCTGGCGAACAGTTGTTGTGCTGACGTTGCTTCCAGAGGCAGTTTGGAACTCAGTAGTGAGACGATTTTTAAGCAATACGCGCTTCAGCACTTGGGGGTCCCGTTCTGTGAGCTTGCGTGGCCTACCACTTTGCGGCTGAGCCGTTGTTGCTGCTAGACGGTTCCACTTCACAATAACTGCAGTTACAGTTGACCGGGGCAGCTCTAGCAGGGCAGAAATGTGATAAACTGACTTGTTGGAAAGGTGGCATCCTATGACGGTGCCACTGAGCTCTTCAGTAAGGCCAATCTACTGCCAATGTTTTTTTAATGGAGAATGCATGGCTGTGTGCTCGATATTTTACACCTGTCAGCACTGGATGTGGCTGAAATAGACAAATCCACTCATTTGAAGGGACGTCCACATACATTTGTATATATAGTGTAACTGAGCATGGGCATTGGCATGCATTGGCATCTTTGTTATACCATAACTAAGCACCGAGCTCTATTTTCCAATCAGACAAAAAGCACAAAGCAGGAGATTAAACCACTGCATAGCAAACCGGGGAATTGACTCATTGAATTGACTCACCTTCCAGAATTCACCCATAGTTGAGAGGCTTCTGAATGTGGCTGTTTCCCCCGGGGACAGTGGTGTATCCAGGAAGAGCTGGGACATCACCTTGGTGTAGTAGTACATGTTGGAGCCCACCATCCCATAGGTCACTACACAACACAACAGAAGAGACTGTAAGAGTTTCTCGGCATGAGATTATGGTGCATTTTCCTTTGTGTTTTTAGTTACACACAGCATACCTGTTCAGCATTTTCTAATAACTGTTTATTTCATACATGCTTGTATACATAACCAATGTTTAAAATAATGAATAACGGCATTAATGTTATCCTATCGTTATACTATATATATTACTGTCATGCTACAGTTGTATTAGCCTATATTGTGTTTACCCCCATAGTCCATTGACACATCGGTGCATCAATCTAAGTAACATAATTTTATAAATCCCCATCAAAATCCATCAGTTTAAAAGAAAACTACCCAGAAACTATCTTTTGGTATTTGTTTCATTTGTCCATTGTTGACATAGTCCCGAAATATTTTGCTTGTCAGCAATAACATTTTCAAGATATGTAACTTTCAAAATACAGAAATCATCCCCATATAATGCATTTTGCATCATATGATGCTGTATTTTAAGTCATATGATGGGATGATTTTTGTATTTTGAAAGTTACATATCTTGAAAACTTGATTTCTGACAAGCAAAACAAATGTCAACAATCGACTAATCAAACAAATACCAAAGAATACCAAAAGTTTTGGGGTGGAATTTTCCTTTAAGCTCCAGATATCTGTTTTTTTTGTTGCATGGGCTATGTCTCAATCCACCGCATCCGCCTGTGGCGGTCTTCCTCATCTGAGGTGGAAAGTGTCAGAGCTAGAGCTCTGTTTGTCTGACCAGGAGACATCCCTAAAAAATATACTCTCAAGATAACGTCTATAGCATCTGAGCGGTTTGGCCTACAAACTAATATGACCACTCTATAGAAAGGTAAGAATCTCACGAACATGATGGCTCTATGACAAGTGTCGTGGGACTTGTCTAAAGGTAACCCATACAAATGAATGTATGGAGGTAGTTTTGTTCCAACAAGGGGTTAAATATGTGTAAAAAAAAAACGAAAACATTGCCCGGGCTTTCGTATATGTCCTGGATATAGAACAGACACTTCCAAACCTTATTCCTTATTATACATTTTTTGACTGTCTTTTTTGCGTTATTCAATGCGTTTCTATGGGCTATAGTAGTAAAGGAAAAATTCAATATTTTATTTAAAAAAATATATATATATATGTCACGCCCTGTGACATGGGGATTTATGTGGATTGTTTTGTCTGGGGTTGTTTGTAGTTATGGGATTGTGGTTAGAGTAGTACTCTAGGTAAGTCTATGGTTGCCTAGAGTGGTTCTCAATCAGAGGCAGGTGTTTATCTTTGTCTCTGATTGGGAACCATATTTAGGCAGCCATATTCTTTAGGTCTTTTGTGGGTGATTGTTCCTATCTTTGTGTTTGTTGCACCAGAGAGGACTGTTTCGGTTTTTCACGGTTATTGTTTTGTATTATGTTTGAGTTTTTTCTTTATTAAAGAACATGAACACCAACTACGCCGCATTTTGGTCCGATCCTTGCTACACCTCTTCAGAGGAGGAGGAAGATGAGAACCGTTACAATATATATATATATATATATATATACACCTAAAGGGGTCCTAAAATTTTTAATAAAATAGCTAAATGGTCCATGGTATGACTTTCTTAAAACAACCCCCCCCCCCTCCCAATGGCTTACACTTATACAACAATATTGTGAACTACATCTTTGTGTTGATAATGTGTTTCTCTCTCTGAATGGTCCAACAGGTACAGTGCTGATCCTCAACACGGGGACCCCTCAGGGGTGTGTGCTCAGTCCCCTCCTGTACTCTCTGTTCACTCATGACTGCATGGCCAGGCACGACTATCTGAATGGTCCAACAGGTACAGTTAGCACCAGCTACCAAATTCTGGCCTACCGCAGAGGCCAAGACCTGTTTAAGATGCCACTGAAAACAAAAACGTATAGGGGAAAGGGAATAGCTAGTCAGTTGCACAACTGAATGGATTCAACCAAAATGTGTCTTACGCATTTAACCCAATACCTCTGAATAGGGCTGCCTTAATTGACATCCATGTCATTGGTGCCAGGAGAGCAGTTGTAACCCCAAACGTCTGTGTATACTTGAATCTGGTCAACCTGCTCCCATGCACAGGGAATAGGCTTACACTTCCACAAGCAGCAAAGTCACAGGGATAAAACGTATTCAGCGTTCCATAGTCAATACAGGACTAAGAATGAATCGTACTACACCGGGCTCTGACGCTTGTCGGATGTGGCAGGGCTTGCAAACTATCACAGACTACAAAGGGAAGCACAGCCGCGAGCTGCCCAGTGACACGAGCCTACCAGATGAGCTAAATTACTTCTATGCTCGCTTCGAGGCAAGTAAACACTGAAACATTCATGGGAGCATCAGCTGTTCCGGACGACTGTGTGATCACTCTCCATAGCCGATGTGAGTAAGATCTTTAAACAGGTCAACATTCACAAGGCCCAGGACCAGACGGATTACCACCACGTGTACTCCGAGCATGCGCTGACCAACTGGCAAGTGTCTTCCCTGACATTTTAACCTGTCCCTGACTGAGTCTGTAATACCAACATGTTTCAAGCAGACCACCATAGTCGTTGTACCCAAGAACACTAAGGTAACCTGCCTGAATGACTACCGACCCATAGCACCCACGTCTGTAGCCATGAAGTGCTTTGAAAGGCTGGTCATGGCTCACATCAATACCATCAACACCATTATCCCAGAAACCCTATACCCACTCCAATTTGCATACTGCCCCAACAGATCCACATATGATGCAATCTCTATTGCACTCCACACTGTCTTTTCCCACCTGGACAAAAGGAACACCTAGGTGAGAATGCTATTCATTGACTACAGTTCAGCGTTCAACACCATAGTGCCTTCAAAGCTCATCACTAAGCTAAGGACCCTGGGACTAAACACCTCCCTCTGCAACTGGATCCTGGACATCCTGACGGACCGCCCACAGGTGGTAAGGGTTGGTAACAACACATCCGCCACACTGATCCTCAACGGGGACCCCTCAGGGGTGAGTGCTCAGTCCCCTCCTGTACTCTCTGTTTACTCATGACTGCATGGCCAGGCACGACTCTAACACCATCATTAAGTTTGCGGATGACACAACCATGGTAGGCCTGATCACCGACAACGATGAGACAGCCTATAGGGAGGAGGTCAGAGACCTGGCCGTGTTTTGCCAGGACAACAACCTCTCCCTCAATGTGATCAAGACAAAGGAGATGATTGTGGACTATGGGAAAGTAGGCCCGAGCACGCCCCCATTCTCATCGACGGAGCTGTAGTGGAGCAGTTTGAGAGCTTCAAGTTCCTTGGTGTCTACATCACCAACAAACTATCTTGGTCCAAACACACCAAGACAGTCAAGGCAAAACCTATTCCCACTCAGGAGACTGAAAAGACTTGGCATGGGTCCTCAGATCCTCAAAAAGTTATACAGCTGCACCATCGAGAGCATCCTCACTGGTTGCATCACTACCTGGTATGGCAACTGCTCGGCCTCCGATCACAAAGCACTACAGAGGGTAATGCGTACGGCCCAGTAGATCACTGGATCCGAGCTCCCTGCTATCCAGGACCTCTATACCAGATGGTGTCAGAGGAAGGCCCTAAAAATTGTCAAAAATTGTCAAAGCCACCCTAGTCATAGACTGTTCTCTCTGCTACCGCACGGCAAGCGGTACCGGAGTGTCAAGTCTAGGTCCAAAAGGCTTCTTAACAGCTTCTACCACCAAGCAATAAGACTCCTGAACATCTAATCAAATGGCTACCCAAACTATTTGCATTGCCCCCCCCCCCTTTACGCTGCTGCTACTCTCTGTTTATTATCTATACATAGTCACTTTAATTCTACCTACATGTACATATTACCACAATTACCTCGACTAACCGGTGCCCCCGCAACATTAACTCTTTACCGATTCCCCCTGTATATAGCCTCGCTATTGTTATTTTACTGCTGCTCTTTAATTATTTGTTACTTTGAAGAAAAAAAAACGTTTCAATTTTTTTTACATAACAATTATTTTTCTTAAATTGCATTGTTGGTTAAGGGCTTGTAAGTAAGCATTTCACTGTAAGGTCTACTACACCTGTTGTATTTGGCGCATGTGACAAATCAAATTTGATTTGATTGTGGTATTTTAACAATGCAGGATTGGTTGATTTCAAGTTTTTAAGTATACGTTTTTCATGATGATTGATAAGAAAAGTATCGTCCAACCCGACTTATTCAGCATTCCATTGTAGTATTTGCTTATATGCTCTGTTGGACTGCATCCAGGTCAATATTTAAGCTATATTTAGATAAATATACATAAACAGTCCAACATACACACATATAGCACATATGGCTCATATATATGCTATTTTCCAAGCCTCTATTTCATTGACTCCCACCTGGCTGAGAAACTGGCTGATCTAGCTCCATCTATCCAGCCAGGAAATGACTTCCTGATCCACCCAAAACCCCATTCTGGCACGGGAACACTTTTCCTCTCAGCCGCCGTGGTATAAGGAGTGGTGAAACTAGATTAATAGCATTCTGACTCTCGGTTGTGCTGTATTCTGGAACTTTCATCATCTTCCCACAATCCTTTTCCCAAACGTACAATAATAGTGACTAAACTCTAATGGAAGTTCCTGGCTTGAGGAAGCTTTCCTGATACGCTGCCAGAGTTGTTTATCAGACCTAAGGAGTTTGGAAAATGACTTTTCTGCAGGAAAAGCTGGTCAGCGGGAAAAAGTATCCTCACGGACTTAGTATTAGTCCTAGCTAAGAGCAGCAGTTACATAGTAATACCACTTCAATATGTTTTCAAGAAAATACAAATGCGAGAGCACAAAAGTGCTATACTTGATAGGTGTATGTACTTTTACTACTACCTAATTACAATGTAATTATATTGGTTTGGTTCATAAACTGGGTGGTTTGAGCCCTGAATGCTGATTGGCTGACTGACATGGTATACCACAGGTATGACAAAACATTATTTCTACTGCTCTAATTACATTGGTAACCAGTTTATTATAGCAATAAGGCACCTCGGGGTTGTGATATATGGCCAATATACCACGGCTAGGGGCTGCGTCCAGGCACTCCTTATCCGTGGTATATTGGTCATATACCACACCCCCTTGGGCCTGACTGTTTAAATAACTCATGTATACGATGTGGGGCCAACATTTTTAATGCAAAAAGACTCTTATGATGCCCAACATGCATTCTCTGTGGGTGTGTTTTATATATATTTTTTTATTTCACCTTTATTTAACCAGAGAAAAGAGTCTCCAACCTCAGAGATTTTTGCAGTTCGTTCCAGTCATTGGCAGCAGAGAACTGGAAGGAAAGGCGGCCAAAGGAGGAATTGGCTTTGGGGTGACCAGTGAAATATACCTGCTGGTAGGCTATTTTGTAAATGACATCACCGAAATCGAGGACCGGTAAGATAGTCAGTTTTACGAGGGTATGTTTGGCAGCATGAGTGAAGGATGCTTTGTTGCGAAATAGAAAGCCGATTCTAGATTTTGGAGATGCTTAATGTGGGTCTGGAAGGAGAGTTTATAGTCTAACCAGACACCTAGGTATTTGTAGTAGTGATGCTGGACGGGCGGGCAGGTGCGGGCAGCAAACGGTTGAAGAGCATGCATTTAGTTTAATTTGCATTTAAGAGCAGTTGGAGACCACGGGAGTGTTGTATGGCATTGAAGCTCGTCTGGAGGTTAGTTAGCACAGTGTCCAAAGAAGGGCCAGAAGTATACAGAATAGTGCCGTCTGCGTAGAGGTGGATCAGAGAATCCCCAGCAGCAAGAGCGACATCATTAATGTATACAGAGAAGAGAGTCGGCCCTAGAATTGAACTCTGTGGCACCCCCATAGAGACTGCCAGAGGTCCAGACAACAGGCCCTCCGATTTGACACACTGAACTCTATCAGAGAAATAGTTGGTGAACCAGGCGAGGCAGTCAATTGAGAAACCAAGGCTGTTGAGTCTGCCGATAAGAATGTGGTAATTGACAGAGTTGAAAGCCTTGGCCAGGTCGATGAATACGGCTGCACAGTATTGTTTCTTATCGATGGCGGTTAAGATATCGTTTAGGACCTTGAGCGTGGCTGAGGTGCACCCATGACCAGCCGGAAGCCAGATTGCATAGCGGAGTAGGTACGGTGGGATTCGAAATGGTCTGTAATCTGTTTGTTAACTTGGCTTTCGAAGACCTTAGAAAGGCAGGGTAGGATAGGATATAGGTCTGTAACATTTTGAGTCTTGAGTGTCTCTCCCTTTGAAGAGGGGGATGACCACGGCAGCTTTCCAATCTTTGGGGATCTCAGATGATACGAAAGAGAGGTTGAACAGGCTAGTAATAGGGGTTGCAACAATTTCGGTGGATAATTTTACATAGAGAGGGTACAGATTGTCTAGCCCGGCTGATTTGTAGGGGTCCAGATTTTGCAGCTCTTTCAAAACATCAGATATCTGGATTTGGGTGAAGGAGAAATGGAGGAGGCTTGGGCGAGTTGCTGTGAGGGGTACAGGGCAGTTGACCGGGGTAGGGGTAGCCAGGTTGAAAGCATGGCCAGCCGTAGAAAAATGCTTATTGAAATTCTCAATTATCGTGGATTGATTGGTGGTGACAGTGTTTCCTAGCCTCAGTACAGTGGGAGGAGGTGCTCTTATTCTCCATGGACTTTACAGTGTCCCAGAACTTTTTTGAGTTTGTGGTACAGGATGCAAATTTCTGCTTGAAAAAGCTAGCCTTGGCTTTCCTAACTGCTTGTGTATATTGGTTCCTAACTTCCTGTCACACCCTGACCATAGTTTGTTTTGTATGTTTCTATGTTTTGTTTGGTCAGGGTGTGATCTGAGTGGGCATTCTATGTTGTGTGTCTAGTTTGTCTATTTCTATGTCTGGCCTGATATGGTTCTCAATCAGAGGCAGGTGTTAGTCATTGTCTCTGATTGGGAACCATATTTAGGTAGCCTGTTTTGTGTTGGGTTTTGTGGGTGGTTGTCTCCTGTGTCAGTATTTGTACCACACGGGACTGTTTCGGGTTTGCACGTTTCTTGTTTTTGTAGTTTATTCATGTATAGTTTCTTTATTAAAGAACCAGGAATTATAACCACGCTGCATTTTGGTCCGCCTCTCCTTCCCAGGAAGAACCCCGTTACATTTCCCTGAAAGGTTGCATATCACAGGGGCTATTTGATGCTAATGCAGTACGCCACAGGATGTTTTTGTGCTGGTCAAGGGCAGTCAGGTCTGGAGTGAACCACGGGCTATATCTGTTCCTGGTTCTAAATTATTTGAATCGGGAATGCTTATTTACGATGGTGAGGAAGGCACTTTGAAAGAATAACCAGGCATCCTCTACTGATGGGGTGAGGTCAATATCCTTCCAGGATACCCGGGCCAGGTTGATTAGAAAGGCCTGCTCGTTACCACTGCAGGCTACCACTCCGCCCCCTTTGGCAGTTCTATCTTGTTGGAAAATGTTATAGTTAGGGATGGAAATTTCAGGGGTTTTGGTGATCTACCTAAGCCAGGATTCAGACACGGCTAGGACACCCGGGTTGGCAGAGTGTGCTAAGGCAGTGAATAAAACAAACTTGGGGAGGAGGCTTCTAATGTTAACATGCATGAAACCAAGGCTACGGTTACAGAAGTCAACAAATGAGAGCGCCTGGGGAATGGGAGTGGAGCTAGGCACTGCTGGGCCTGGATTCACCTCTACATCACCAGAGTAGGATAAGGCTATAAGAACTGGTCATCTAGTACGTTCGGAACAGAGAGTAAAAGGAGCAGGTATCTGGGCGCGATAGATTAGATTCATGGCATAATGTACAGACAAAGGTATGGTAGGATGTGAATACAGTGGAGGTAAACCTAGGCATAGAGTGACGATGAGAAAGATATTGTCTAGAAGCATAATTTAAACCAGGTGATGTCACCGCATGTGTGGGAGGTGGAACTGAAGGGTTAGCTAAGGCATATTAAGCAGGGCTAGAGGCTCTACAGTGAAATAAGACAATAATCATTAACCAGAACAGCAATGGACAAGGCATATTAACATTAGGGAGAGGCATGCGTAGCCAAGTGATCATAGGGGTCCAGTGAGTAGTTAAGCTGGCTGGAGACACGGCGATTCAGACAGTTAGCGAGCCGGGGCTAGCAAACTAGCAGAAGGGCCTTAGAGGTACGTCGTGACGGAAGAAGTCTGTTGTAGCCTCCTCATGCGGAGCCTCCGTGTGTGTGTGTGTGTGTCCCGTGTGTGTGGTACTTACAGATACACAGTGTGATAAGGAAGATGACGTAGGTGACCATTTCTCTCAGGACGTTCCTCAGGTACCTCTCTCTGCTGCTGTCACTGTCCTCCATCAGCTGAGTACCCCATAGAACTGGGGGAAAAAACATTTCAACACACACATTAGTATCCTTCCTTAACCATCAATGCTCGGCTTGAGATGCCAGTGCATTACCAATGAGGGCATCTACAGGTGTGTGTTGACCTAAGTGGTGTATGGAACAGTGAGGAAGAACGGCCAGAGAGGTGATTGAGCCAATGACACAGGTCTCTACAAGTTAAAGGGCAAGTGCACTACCTCCTGTGTCATAAAGGTCCAGACCTCTTGGCAGCTGTAGTGTTCTTCATACAAGGAGGAAACGTAAGTGACACTAACTTCTTATTTTCTCCAGTATCCTCTTCCCACAGCTTTTGATGTCATGCCTGTCTTGCTGCAGGGCATCCACTGTCGGCGTCGGGTATAATCCACGGTGGATGCGGGTGCTGCTCCCTCCAGCGGTGTAACTTCCCAACCCGCTGCTGCAGCTACTGCTGGAGCCCGTGGACACTGATCTTCTCCCCGGGCTAGCCGGAGGCCAATCGGCCCCCATCATCTCATCCTCCGGTTCGAACCCCGGGTTGTCCCGACTCCAGGCTTGTCTTGAGGGGGGTGATGGTGTGCCTATGGCGCCCCCGAGCCCCAAGTCCTGGTGCTGTATGTTCTCCATCTCAATCCCCTCGCTTGTGTCCAATCTGTGCGGCAAGGACGCACCCGCTGCGCCCGTGGCGGACCTGCCAGCCTGATTCTGCTGCGGTTGTTGTGATCTCACCCGAGTCGAGCTCATTGTTAGTCCAATTCACTGAAAAGCTTTTAAAGGCCAGACTAACTACATTTACAAAACGTTAAAATCAATTATGTCTCTAGCCACTAACAAGTGCTATGTTTATGTCACCCTTGACGCGCATATCAGAAAGGAAATGTTTACGCACACATTAAAATATGTAAGAAAGTTGCCCAAGTTCAAACTCTGCAAAACAATTTCGGGAAACAGATGAACTCATTTTGATTATTTGTATATGTTCCTGTTCACAGCAAATAAACGTAAATGGCTTACTAAGGAAGAAAAATAACACAACTAAAGTTTGTCTTCAAGAAAGTGAGCGTCTGCGTAGTTTTAGATCAAACTATTGCAAAAGTAGGTATATCAACAACAACAAATATATATAGTTACAAAACTAATTTGTAGACTAAACATTTACTAATGAAACTGAAAACTATCAACGAAATGCCTCGTTTATGGAAAAGAAGCCAAACACTTTCCTTGTCCCGGGCCAGCCATCTTGTTCTTGCTGTTCCCCAAAAATCTCACATTCTCATTTGTTGGAGACTCAGATTACATTAGAAGTCATGGCGTCACAGACACTGTGGCATGCACCTCTGGAAAATACAGCACAGTCGAATGTGTAGGGGTGAATCACTTTTGGTAAAATACAATTTCACGTCTTAGAAGTGTACAATAAAGAATACAATATAATATAATCAAGTTGCTGTGCATTCCATCATTATTAAACGAGTGAAAAAAAACATTTCAATATTTATTTCTACAGCAGTAAACTATAATTGCCTTATATGGCTCAGCAAAACACTTTTTTCTCCAAATGTTTATATTAGTTTTAGTTCGTTATCTGAGCAATTTCTATTCAGGATGAGTGTTTGCAGTGCTGTGTATGGAATGAGAATGAATAGCCTACTATTTAGAATGAATCAAATCACAATTTGTCATGAGGACATTATTTTAGGGCTAAATGCATGTGCCTTTAGAAACAAAAAACTATACTTTGTATAACCACGTATGTTTGGGTCTGGGGCTGCTAAGCAACAAGACAGTCCTGCAAAACCCCTGGCCAGGATTGGATGTGATTTGGACCCAATAATTGATTGACATTTCTAAAGGCCAATCATATTTCTTTACATGGAACAACAGTATTTCTACTAGTACTTCCATAGTTATTCGGTCACTTGGTGTGTTCTTTTCTAGCAACATTGTTACTGTATTACCTTTACTCACTGTTGTGTTATTCATGTCCATTAGATGGCGCTCATTCTCCAGTTTTGATTTAAATCACCCACCGGCTCAATTCACAAGGGAGTTAACTCAAGGTAGTTACGTCAAGGTAACAATCACTGTTCAAGAAAGTACTCTTTTTTTTTATATATATAACTTATAACCAACGCACAGTATATCTTCATTGTTCTTCACCCTTTACATTGTTTGCTCAAGGACGGATAACTATACACCCACTGCTGTTAACAACATTGCTGTACTTTACAATAGCTGAATTGGATTGATAGTTCCTTGACTGAGTGAATCATCATGACTGATAAGATGTTGCGTTCTTCTCTCAGAACAAGTCTCTACAGTTCAGATAAGGAGAGGACAGCTGTGGGGGAACCGCCAGCCTGATACAGTAATGTAGCCTGTACAGATGGTATGCTGTTGGAATTCAGGGTTGGGTAGGTTACTTTCTAAATGTAATCCTTTACAGTTACTAGTTACCTGTCCAAAATTGTCATCAGTAACGTACCTTTTGGATGACCCAAATTCAGTATAATCTGATTACTTTCAGTTACTTAGGGGGAATTAGAGGAAGACAAGAAATATCCATCAAATACATTTGGTGTGTCATCAGAGTGGTCTCTGGCGTGTGGTCAGACTCGTTCAGGTGGAACAAACTTAACTTCGCAAACATCCTTTCTGAATTTGAAAGTTATCTGATTATAATACTTTTTGCTGGTAATTTAACTGATTACACTTACAGTTTTGTTGTAATAAAATTACTCCCTAACCCTGTGTGTGACGATAACTAAGCAATATGTTATCCTTTGTTGGGTACTTGAATCATATTCAGTAGCAAGTAACAACATCAATAGGATATGGTTAGTAGTGGTATATCTGATCAAGTTTTTGGGTGAAATCACTTCATCAATTACAACTTTATTTTAAAAAATGGTGGTGAAACAACCAAAGTCCTGGCAAACATTTTACTTTTCTAACACTGTCCCGCTTCAAAACAAACAAAAGAATTAAGAATATGATGTAATATTTCCACATTATAGCTATTTGTCAAAACAAGGCCTCTGGCACACTCTAAATGTCACAATAGGCTCTGTGCTGTATCACAAAGCACTGGCATGAGAGGGTTGTTTAATTAGCATGTATCAGCCTTCATGATAGATTTCCATGGGAAAGAGACTTCAGATCATTTTGCAGGCATGGATGTCAAAAGTGCTGTCCGTGTTCTATCTGCAGTGACTCTCCTCGTGATGTTATCTGATGACAAAGAAGGTAGGTATCATCAATATAGAGTTGGCTGTAACTATTTACAAATTGTGTTTTTTTTCTCAGAGACTTTGTACCATGTGTTCTAAAGTAAACCTTTTGTATGGGTTATTTTTGCATTTATCAAGCTTTGTGATGTCATGATGTATTATTCATAGAATCAACTGTTTCTTTCTACAATCTATCCCTAATGGTGATGTGATCTAATTAGAAACAAGCATACCATGTTACATAACTGCCACTTGCAACACTGTATAAGTCCCAAATGTCGCCCTATTCCCTTGTGCACTGTTTTAGACCAGGGCCAATAGGGCACTGGTCAAAAGTAGTGGACTATATACGGAATAGAATGTCTATTGGGACGCACACATTGTGTGTAATGTCAAGAGATCTTTTCATATGATGTCATGCCATTAGGTTATCAAAAACATTATAGGTGAGTTGTTCATTGCCTTCAGTCAGAACGAACAAAGAACAAGCATTCCTTTCCTTGGATCAAAACATGATAATTTTTATCCTCGACAGGCAAAGGTGTTACAATCAGCCGCAAATACACTTCATGACCAAAAGTATGCTTGTCGAACATCTCATTCCAAAATCATGGGCATTAATATGGAGTTGGACCCCCTTTGGTGCTATAACAGCCTCCACTCTTCTGGGAAGGCTTTCCACTAGATGTTGGAACATTGCTGTGGGGACTTTTCTATTCCATTCAGCCACAAGAGCATTAGTGAGATTGGGCAATGATACTGGGTGATTAGGTCTGGCTTGCAGTCGACGCTCCAATTCATCCCAAAGGTGTTCGATGGGGTTGAGGTCAGAGCTCTGTGCAGGCCAGTCAAACCATTTCTGTATGGAACTTGCTTTGTGCACGGGGGCATTGTCATGCTGAAACAGGAAAGGGCCTCCCCCAAACTGTTACCACAAAGTTGGAAGCACAGAATCATCTAGAATGTTATTGTTTGCTGTAGCGTTAAGATTTCCCTTCACTGGAACTAAGGGGCCTAACACGAACCATGAAAAACCTCCACCAAACTTTCAAATCAAATCAAATTGTATTGGTCACATACACGCATTTGGCAGATGTTATTGCGGGTGTAGCGAAATGCCTGTGCTTCTAGTTCTGATAGTGCAGAAATATCTAACCAGTAATATCTAACAATTTCACAATATATACCCAATACACACAAATCTAAGTAAAAGAATGGAATTAAGAATATATAAATATATGGACGAGTAATGTCAGAGCGGCATAGACTAAGATGCGGTAGAATAGTATAGAATAAAGTATATACATATGAGATTGGTAATGCAAAATATGTAAAAATTATTAAAGTGACATTATTAGAGTGACTAGTGTTCCATTTATTAAAGTGGCCAATGATTTTAAGTCTGTGTATATAGGCAGCAGCCTCACTGTGCTAGTGATGGCTATATAACAGCCTGAAGGCCTTGAGATAGAAGCTGTTTTTCAGTCTCTCGGTCCCAGCTTTGATGCATCTATACTGACCTCGCCTTCTTGATGATAACGGGGTCTACAGGCAGTGGCTCAGGTGGTTGTTGTCTTTTAAATTGTCACTATGCATTCGAGCAGGTAGCGTTCTCCTGGCATCCGCCAAACCCAGATTAGTTTGTCGGACTGCCAGATGGTGAAGAGTGATTCATTACTCCAGAGAACGTGTTTCCACTGCTCCAGAGTCCAATGGTCGCCGAACTTTACACTTCTCCAGCCAACTTTTGGCATTGTGCATGGTGATCTTAGGCTTGTGTGCGGCTGCTCTGCCATGGAAACCCATTTCATGAAGCTCCCAACGAACAGTTCTTGTGCTAATATTGCTTCCAGAGGCAATTTGGAACTTGGTAGTGAGTGTTGCAACCGAGGACAGATGATTTTTACACGCTACACACTTCAACACTCGGCGGTTCTGTACTGTGAGCTTGTGTGGCCTATCACTTCACTGCTGAGCCGTTGTTGCATCTAGACTTTTCCACTTCACAATAACTGCACTTACCGCTGACCGGTGCAGCTCTAGCAGTGCAGAAAGTTTACAAAATGACTTGTTGGAAACGTAGCAATAGCATCCTATGACGTTGCCACATTGAAAGTCTCTGAGCTCTTCAGTAAGGCCATTTTATTGCCAATGTTTGTCTATGGAAACTGCATGTCTGGGTGCTCGATTTTATACACCTGTCAGCAATAGGTGTAGTTGAAATAGCTAAATCCACAAATTTTAAGGGATGTCCACATACTTTTGTATATAATGTGTATTTTCACGTATCTTCATTATTATCATCATCATAAATGGTCATCCATTTCTTATCCTTAACAGGTAAAGGTGTTACAAACTGTCACATATTTCCGCAGTGAGTATTTTCATTATCATCATCATAAATGACCATTAATTTATTGTTGACTGTACAGTTTGTGTTTCAATAATAATGTAATAAACATTGTACTTTTAGTGGGCAATTCTGAACATGAACAATTGATCCATTCCATTCTATTTTGGTTCCTAGGGCTCCAGAAACGATCTGAGGACGTCTGGTTCCTTGAAGGCTATCAGGTCACCCGAGGGACGAGGAGAGGGGAGATGGGTGTAAGGAGTTCCAGCTAACCCCTCCACTCCCCCTCCCAGACCACCACAGCCTTCCCCCCTGGTGTAGCTCTCCCTTCCACTGGGGCATATTTTGTGTACCCCATGGTGGTCGATGTGGCTGGGAAGAAAATCTAATCGCCTGCCAAGTTCCCAGACATGAGAGAGGTATAGCAGGGCACACAGGTACAAGTCGTGCCCATGCCTGCTGGGAGCAATGTGCAGCAGTCTGGTAACCAGACAAGGCCTGGGTCCAACCAGTCCTGGTCATCCCTCAGTATTCTTCACTCCCTCCTGAGAGAGTGGAAGGGGAGCTATGCCCCACCTGTAGTGGTGGTGATCTAGGGTGTGTATACAATACTAAAAGCTTTTAACTCTGCCAATGATGTCAAAGTGATGCTCAGTCTGTACCCTGTACCCCCCGCCTGACCACTCTGCCTGACCCTGATCCTGCTTGCCGTCCTGTACCTTTGCCCCGTTGCTGTATAAACATTGTTACTTCTGAGGGCTTTCACCTGGGCTACTGCTGTGTGGGAACAACGATATGCACTGGTCTGGAGGGGTTTGTGGGGGAAGTGAGGAAGGTCTTTGATGCCCCGTTCTCCTTTTAGACGCTACGCTGGTGTCCGAGCTGAACATCCCCACTCAGCCCCTCTCCATTCCCATGGACGTTAGAGCACTGGACGCTCGCTCTATAGGCAGAGTCACCCAAAACACCACTCCCATCAACCTACAGGTGTCAGGAAATCACAGCGAGACTATCCAGTTCCTGCTCATCAAGTCGCCTCTGATTCCAGTGGTATTGGGATTCTCCTGGCTCGAACAACACAATCCCCTCATTAACTGGTCTACTGGTGCCATCATGGGCTGGAGCCCGTTCTGCCACGGCCATTTCCTGAAGTCAGCACAACCTGCCCCGGGACGTCTTCCTGGGGGCTCGGAAGGTGCCCTGGATCTCTCCGCCATTCCAGCGGAGTACCAGGACCTCCAGGAGGTGTTCAGCAAGGCCCGGGCCATGTCGCTTCCACCGCACCGACCCTATGACTGTGGGATTGACCTTCCCCCTACCACCACGCCGTCCCGGGAACGTCTGTGCTCTCTGTCGGGACCGGAGACCAAGGCTATGGATACCTACATTGGGGACTCCCTAGCTGCTGGATTTATTTGTCCCTCTTCCTCTCCCGCCGGCACGGGGTTCTTCTTCGTGGAGAAAAAGGATAAGACCCTGCGCCCGTGCATTGACTACTGGGGACTCAATGACATTATGGTTAAGGACCGCTATCACTCATCTCCTCGGCCCTCGAGCCGCTCCAGGGGGCCATTGTATATTCCAAGCTGGATCGACAGAACGCCTACCACCTGGTGCGGATACGAGAGGGGGACGAGTGGAAGACCACCCTCAACACGGCCAGTGGCCACTACGAGTATCTGGTCATGTCCTTTGGCCCCACCAACGCCCCTGCTGTGTTCCAGGCTCTGGTGAATGATGTTCTCCGCGACATGTTTAAACGGTTCGTCTTCGTCTATATTGATGACATCCTCGTCTTCTCCCGCTCCCCTCAAGAACACATGCTCCACGTCCGGCAAGTCCTTCAACTTCTTCTGGAGAATCAGCTGTTTGTGAAGGCGGGGAAGTGCGAGTTCCATCGCTCCACCATCCCTTTTGTGGATGACATCATGTCTGCTGGGAGTGTCAAGATGAATGAAGGTGAGAGCAGTGATGGATTGGCCTCAGCCTACGTCCAGGGTGCAGTTGCAACGTTTTCTGGGGTTCTCCAACTTGTACTGTCGCTTTATCCGGGGTTACAGCACCCTGGCTTCCCCCCTGTCAGCACTCACCTAGCCCAAGGTTCTGTTCACGTAGTCTCCAGCTGCTGACCAGGTGTTCTGGGACCTCAAACATCGCTTCACCACAGCCCCCATCCTGGTTCATCCCACCACCCATCCCCCGTCCTGCCCTTGACCTCAAGCTACATCCCTGCACCTTCTTCTCCCATAGCCTCAACGCCACGGAAAGGAACTACGATGTGGGGAATCGTGAGCTTCTTGTGGTGAAGATGGTGTTGGAGGAATGGAGGCACTGGCTGGAGGGGGTGGAACAATTGTGTGGACTGACCACAAGAACCTGGAGTATCTCCGCACCGCCAAGCCCCTCAACTCCAGGCAAGCCAGATGGGCCCTGCTGTTCCCATGGTTCAACTTCTCCCTCTCAAACCAGCCAGGATCCAAGAATGTCAAGCCAGATGCACTGTCCCACCGCTATAGCCCCACGACTACTACCCTGGAACCCGAGACCATCCTTCCCACTTCGTGCCTGGCGAGGGCACTCGGCAATGGGTCAATAGGGAAGCAGGTCCGTGAGGTGCAGCGTTCCCAGCCTAACCCCGGGGGGGGCCCTGATAACTGGATGTTCGTTCCTGATGCCGTCTGCTCCGCGGTCCTGGAGTGGGCCCACTCTCCAGGCTTGCCTGCCCCCCCGGGCACCCGTCAGGCCCTGGCCTTTGTGCGACAGCTCTTTTGGTGGCCTATTATGGTCACCATGTCTGACATGTCCGCATTTGTCGCCGCTTGCACAGAGTGTGCACAGAACAAGACTCCTCGGCATGCTCTGACTGGCCTCCTCCAACCTCTGCCTGTCCCCTAAAAGGCACCTAAATTATTCTCAGACCATGAGAAACAAGATTATCTGATCTGATGAAACAAAGATTGAACTCTTTGGCCTGAATGCCAAGAAACCTGGCACCATCTCTACGGTGAAGCATGGTGGTGGCACCATGGTGGGATGTTTTTCAGCAGCAGGGACTCGGAGACTAGTCAGGATCAAGGGATTGATGAATAGAGAGATCCTTGATAAAAACCTACTCCAGAGCGCTCAGGACCTCAGACTGTGGCAAAGGTTCACCTTCCAACAGGACAACAATCTCAAACACACAGCCAAGGCAATGCAGGAGTGGCTTCGGGACAAGTCTCTGAAAGTCCTTGAGTGGCCCAACCAGAGCCCGGACTTGAACCCGATCAAACGTCTCTGGAGAGACCTGAAAATATCTCCCCATCCAAACTGACAGAGCTTGAGAGGATCTGCAGAGGAGAATGGGAGAAGCTCCCCAAATACAGGTGTGCCAAGCTTGAGGCATCATACCCAAGAAGACTTAAGGCTGTAATCGCTGCCAAAGGCACTTCAACAAAGTACTGGGTAAAGGGTCTGAATACTTATGTAAATAGACATTTCAGTAAAAACCTGTTTTTGCTTTGTCATTATTAGGTATTGTATGTAAATTGATGAGAAGAAGAAAAAAACTATTTAATACATTTTAGAATAAGGCTGTAACGTAACAAAATGTGGAAAAAGTCAAGAGGTCTGAATACTTTCCGAATGCACTGTAGGTGTGTCTCCGGATACTGGCAGGCATATGATAGACTTGTTTCTGTGGCTCTAGGTTACCTCCAGTTTTTGTATTCAAAAGTATTAATTGTAGCCTTCAAGTTATCTGTTGTCTGTCAGGAATAAAACATATAACATCCTCATGAATTACAGATTGCTCAATTTTGTAGTGTATAGAACATACTATATGAACATTATATATGTTTTAAGTCACAATTAATCGTGTTGGCTGATAATGAAAATTATATTACGAGGTATGACAAAATAAACCAGTTGTGACGTCATAACGTCTGGATTTTTAGGCAGGAAGGCAGGCGGGAAAATACACCAAAATACGTCACAATTGATGTTGTCCAGTGTAAAAATATCATTGGCTACTCCACTGTCACGGGGGTTCCCTCCCTAGATTGCAGGGGTTAGACAATAAATTTGAAGTCTATCGCTTTAAATTCCAATCTCTGATACAGCAGAGATCATAAAGTCTTTCAGTAGAGGGAGAGAAATATTATAAATTACACCTGAAATATTCTGCATATTTCAGAGTATAGTCATTTAATCACTGTGTTCAATTAGATAGGTATTTCAAAAGGTAAGTTACCTTTTTTTAATTAAAAAAAAATCGATAATCTGACTAACGATAACATTTTATTAATGGCTCGCTACTGTAGTTGTTCTCGGGAAAAAGTTAACATTTGAGTTAGTGAAGGTCTTTGTTGGCTCACTGTACAGTATGTGTCTTCAATTAATTTCATGTCGACAATTTGAGCTAAAATGGAATAAACAGGCATGGTATCATGTGATGCTAAACCCCGAATTTGACCGAGTTCAATTGTATTTTTCTCATTAACTAACTAGCTATAGCTAAAAATACCTAGCCAGTCGGCCTTTGTATTATGTGCAATGCTAACACGAGCACTGGTGTCGACAATATTGCTTGCTAACCAGCTCTGTTCAAGAAAACCCTGCCTGCCGGTGCCAGGATTTTTTAGGCACTTGCACGAACGTGTTAACCGGTCAGAATAGACCAATGTGTATTGGCTAGTTACAAAGTGATTGTTGCTAGCTGTTCAACGTTTCTAATTCATGAAATTGAGCCACATGACTTTGCATCATTAAAGTGTTGATGCATGTTAATACACGAAGGAAAACTGATAGGGGTAAACAAAGTTGTCAAGACAAGGTAGCTTGAGAAAAAGCAACGACGCCACAAATCTAGCTTAGCGCCATTAGCTGCCTAACGTTCGCAAATGTACTAGTTTCACTATCATTTAATTAGCAACCGGTACGGACTTTTCTGTGCATTTTGTTGATTTTAAAATGTATACTTAAATTACATTAGAATATTGGGGGTAATGCTATTTATCAATGCACGCAGTGTTAACGTGTTGGCTAACTAGGAGCTAGCTAACGAGTTTTCCCAAATTAGCCTAGCACCAATTTAGTAGGAAGCCAGCGTTAGCTAGCTAATCCTCGTTTACCTTACAAGTATGCTGCCCTAACTAGTTTGCTAAATACACTTCCAAATAAGACGAGGCCTCTTTCAAAGCATTTGGAGTTGGTCTACTATTTCTAGCAACATGTGTTATGTCTGGTATCAAGGCCAGGGAAATGATTCGACGATGCCACACGAAAATAGACATCTAGCTACGACGGAGGCTGTACCAGGTCGTGGGAGGCCTTCCGCAGTTTCCGTCACAATAGGCCTGGCTACTATCAAACAAATTAATTTAACATTAACCTAATTTGTTCATTTGATTAGTAACATATGTAAAGACAATCTCTCAACTCTTCTGAGAACGTCTCGTTGAAGTCGACCTATGCTTTGTACCCCTCTTTTGTGTCCGGGTGGATAAACGTGATGGCGCAGTTGCACGCTAGTGTGTGCTATCAAAGTAGTTAGTTAGCTAGCAACGATAAATATGTATCATTTTAAAATGTGAACACGAACAACATGGTGCATTGTCGTTTTAAAAATCAGTTGAACGCATCGGCTTTGTCTTCATATACTCAACTAATTTCAAAACTAGAAAACAACGTCTTAATAACCAGTTTCTGTACATAATTTTTTATTGGCTCAAATTTGCATGCAAATATCATTCATGAACGATTCATAAGTTGCTCAGTTTTCCATTGGTCTCATTCTGGTATTATGGGTTGATATTGTACATGTTGCCTCAATTATGTTCAATAAAAATGAGTTGTCATGGCTTTATTTTCCTTCTGCAATGCTGACCTGCATGTTCTTAGGTCACTTCAAAGTATTACTTCATATCAAGATTAAAATGTTTTGTTAATGTTCTGTTTCAGCACTTGATATTGATTACCAAAGAAATGGTGATGGAGAAGCCAAGTCCCCTGCTTGTAGGGCGGGAGTTTGTGAGGCAGTATTACACACTCTTAAACAAAGCACCCGATTTCCTGCACAGGTACTGACCGAATTGTCTAGATTGAATAGCCCACAGTATGTGATAACCTTCCATTGCTTTATGTAGACTTGTGCCAGCAGAACTTTAAATGTCTCTGCTTTGTCATGACAGGTTCTATGGAAGGAACTCCTCCTATGTTCATGGCGGACTTGACTCCAACGGGAAGCTTGCAGAAGCAGTGTATGGCCAAGCAGTAAGTGTCAATAACCTAAGTCAAAGATCCAGATGACAACTACCTGTTTTGAAACATATAACACAGTCAAGAGTCTTCACTCAGGATGCTTTTCATGCAAATCTCAAACAATTTAGATGTTCAAATATTTTTTTTAGAACCTTCCAAGTGCTGTGATGTAATAATGCAGGAAATTTGATTCTATTATAAACCATTCCTGGCCTTGTGATTTACTTCTAACTGTACTTCCTTCACCCTACCCAGGAAATCCACAAGAAGGTCCTGTCCCTGCAGTTCCAAGAATGCCACACGAAGATCAGACACGTGGACGCCCATGCCACGCTGACTGACGGCGTTGTGGTCCAGGTGCTGGGTGAGCTCTCCAACAACGGCCAGCCGATGAGGAAGTTCATGCAGACCTTTGTGCTCGCTCCAGAGGTGCGTAGTACGGTAGGCTAAAGGGCGGGGCTCACTGCACACACTTTACTAAGCATAGGGTAGTTGTCATATCTTAATTGTCACTCACTGGGAATTTTGGATTGTGTTCAGCAGTCATGAAATGGTAGAATGAATTAAAGTGGAGTGACTACCTGCGTTCAGTAGGGCTCAATGTTCAGGAAGTACCTCCCTGATTCACTGTTTCAAAACATTTCATGCCCACTGAAAAAAACTCTGCACTTTTTCTTAGATTATGAAGCTCCTCAACTATGAGGGGGGGAAAGCACATTTTCGTCAGCTAGTGCAGCACAAATAATAATAGCTTGTCTGGCTATTTCCACAGGGCTCCGTGGCAAACAAGTTCTACGTACACAATGACATTTTCCGCTATGAGGATGAGGTTTTCGGCGACTCTGAGGCTGAACTTGATGAGGGTAAGAAATTCTGCACTTTGTCCAGTTAAATTATCTTCAATGTTGACTTTGGATGTCAATTTGTTTATATGGTCTGTATACTTTGTTTTGTTAATCAATGGTACCTCAGAATCTGAAGAGGAGGTTGAGGAGGAGCAGGAGGAGAGACAGCCGTCCCCAGAGCCACTCCAGGACAGTCCTAACAGCACTACCTACTACGAGCCTCACCCTGTCATGTAAGTCTATTCCATGGAGACCACCATGCCAGTTTGACAATGATGGTTAGATCAATGGCGACTAGATGTACTTAATGTTCTGTTTTAGAGAAATTGCATTTATGTACAGGACGTGCACTGCATTAAAAAACAACAATAAGTAAACATGGCATACAGTTGGTATGTACACTCACTTTACAGTTTATTTGGTAACCATCTAGTACTGGGTCGAACCTGCTCTTTGCCTTCAGAACAGACAGAATTGTTTGGGGCGTTCTACACGGTATTGGAAACATGCCACAGGGATGTTGGTACATGCTGACGGCGACGGCATCATGCAGTTGCTGTGGATTGTTCGCAGCATGAATGTACTGCCGTCTAGCCCATTCCAGATGGTCTGTTGGGTTGAGGCCTGGGGACTGCGCAGGCCACTCAAGTAAATTAAACTCGATGTCATGCTCCAGGTGCTGTTTTTCCACTCCTTGATTGTCCAATCTTGGTGACCGTGTGCCCACGAGCCGCATTTAGTTTTTACCTGAATGGTGTGGAACCCGGTGTGGTTGTCTGCTGCAATAGCCCATCTATGACAAGGATCAACGAGATGCTGTTCTGCACACCACTGTTGTACTGCGCTGTTATTGATCTAATTGTGGCCCGCCTGTTAGCTTGCACGATTCTTTTCATTCTCATTCTACCTCTCATCAACTAGCTGTTTTCGCCCACACGACTGCCGCTGACTGGATGTATTTTTTTTCTTCTGTTTGTCGCACCATTCTTGGTTTACTCCAGACATTGTCGTGTGGGAAAATCCGGCGGCCAGTTTCTGAGTTACTGGATCTGGCGCGCCTGGCATCAATGATCATACCACGCGCAGCCTTAAGTCACTCGTTTTGTCCATTCAATTGAATAGTAACTGGATGCCTGTCTGCCTGCTTTATCTAGCAGGCCACATGACTCACTGTCTGTCTGTAGGAGCGGTCCATTTTCATGAACGGTGTGGGGTGCCAAATAAACTGGCCAGTGAGTGTACAGTTGCATCATATTTGTGTCAAGAAGAAATGTGACCGAATCCAATCATATTGAGCTTGTATCTGAGTTTATGAAAAAGTACATCTAGGCAAACAGCTGTAGAAAACTTGACTGATTTCTGCTTCATTTAGCAATGGTGTTGAGGAGCCTATGGAGGAGCCGGCTCCAGATCCTGAGCCCGAGCCTGAACCGGAGCCCGAGGTAGAGGAGCTGAAGCCTGACGTGGAGGAGAAGGTGATGGAGGAGCTGGAGGAGAAGGCCCCCTCCCCGGTCCCAGTAGAGTCCCCACCCAGCACGCAGGAGGCCCCCAAGGTTGGTCCACTCTCCTGGTACAACAGTGCTATGACCATTTATAACATCACAATAACATGCAGGTTGCATCTGAAATCACACTGCTGTTCTATATAGATCGCTGGTCAAAAGTGCACTATAGAAGGAATAGGGTGCCATTTCAGAAGTAGCACTATTGCACAGATTACTGTCAAGATATCTGCCTTTCAAAATCATATTGTACTGTGTTCTACTGATTGGCACGGTTGAATTCTGACTGAATTCCTGGCAGACCTTCTCCTGGGCCTCGGTGACCAGTAAAAACCTGCCTCCTAGCGGTACAGGACCCTCCTCTGGAATCCCCCCCCATGTTGTTAAAGCACCAAGCTCACAGGTAACCCCTGACCCCGTGTCTTGTGTGTGTCTGGGCTGTGTGTTGTCTGTGGTCAAGTAGGTCTCATCTCCTGTGTGTCGCGCTCCTTTACAGCCCAGAGCGGAGACCAAACTTGAGAGCCAGATGGCCCCTCTCCGGGGACCCCGGGACCAGCGCCCCCGCGACAGACCAGCCTTCGTACAGCGAGCATCCAGACCTGGTAAGCCCGGTGGGACCTAATGGCAATGTTTTTCTACAGACGCACTGTCTATACGCGCAATATGCTCTTAGGTCTGTTTTAGGTCTGCTTAGTTCTCAACACGTCATGGGTGCTCACACTTCTGTGGTTTACTATTTACACATGGGTCAATGTGTGCACGTCTCTGTCACTTAGATGGTGTTGCACCTTCAGAATCACAAACTGGGAAACCCCACTTCAGTTTTGTCAACAAAGGTAATAAAGCTGTGACTTTGTACTAAATGTCCTCTCTTCAGTGTTGGTACAGAGTGACGGTGCAGATGGTAGCTAATGACTTCTCCTGACTGCAGGTCGGGGTGAGGCGGACCCCGGTGAGATGGACAACAGGAGGATCATCCGGTACCCAGACAGCCACCAGCTCTTTGTGGGCAACCTCCCTCATGACATTGACGAGGCAGAGCTCAAGGACTTCTTCATGAGTAAGCACTCGTACACATGAATGGTTATTTAGACCTGCCATTTTCTGGTTGTTCAAATTATCAATGGCATTTAAATCAATAGAATTGTGTGCGTTTGGAACAGTTTTACATCTTCTATCCTTTTGTTAAGGTGTGACTAATGCGGTAAACTCCAGATGACGTAAGCAGGAGAAGTGTGTATGATTTTCGGTATTTGGAATTGAAAACTAAAATGTCTTCCTTCAGCTTTTGGCAATGTAGTGGAGCTGAGGATCAACACCAAGGGAGTCGGAGGAAAGCTGCCCAACTTTGGCTTTGTGGTCTTCGACGACTCTGACCCTGTCCAGAGAATCCTGGGGGCGAAGGTAGGGGGGGCAAGTACTGACTTCATTATCCCCCTCATTCACACGGGTGTTTTGGTGGCACTCGACTTGGTGTTGTAAATCACTACCTATGGGTTTTCTGCACAGTATCCTAATCCCCAATTCTCTAGCCCGTTTTCCTTTTGTTTGAATCTCAGCTATAGGAGACTGAGTATTCAAGGTTTTACTGGAGCAAAATGGTGCTGGGGGAGTGCTGACTGGAAATTTGAAGCCCTCCCGTTGTCCGCAGAGACAACATTCAGCTTGGCTTATGCTATCTGAGTCTCAAACATTCCAACAGAATCAATGGGGTTCCCATTCTCGGACAAAAATACTCCTGAATGTATCATTTTTGGAATTTGATTCTCCCTGACTCTTATTTTTGGTGATTGTTGGTTCTCAAGGATCGTAATTGAAAAAATAATATTGGGGACTCTTGTTTTAGCTTTCTGGACATAGGTGGCCCGAAAACACTTAGGCAGGCCTCCTAAGACTTTTCTATGCAGGAAAACTACAAACACAATCGATACAACCAAAGATGCAACAATAGGGTTTTATGGTGTGCAAACCAGTGAATGAGAAGGATTGTGAAAATTGTATTTTCTTAAGGTCCCCTAATCACCTGTCAGTCCTGTATTAACGGTCCCCTCTGTCCTGTAGCCCATCATGTTCCGTGGCGAGGTGCGTCTGAACGTAGAGGAGAAGAAGACCAGGGCGGTGCGTGAGCGGGAGGTCCGTGGCGGAGACGACCGCAGAGACATGGGGAGACGCGGCGACAGGGGGCCCGGCGGCCCACGAGGAGGCATGGTGGCCGGCAGCGGGATGATGCGTGACGGCAGGGGCCCCCCACCCAGGGGCGGCATGGGTGCTCCCAAGCCCGGCCTGGGTTCTGGAAGAGGAGCAGGAGGATCCGCCGAGGGCCGCTTCACCACCCAGCGCCGCTGATAGTGCCACCTGCAGTTCGGAAGTAGTACCACGTTCATCTTCTACCGTTCTCGTTAACGAAAAAATCTACATGTATAAACGTATATACTTTTGTTTGTTTATTTTCGTTTCGGTAAAAAAGTATTTTTGGCTTTGGAATGTGACAGACTGTCAACTATTTCTTCTTTGATGTGACAGACAAAAATGAGCAAACGTCAAATTTGCATTTTCGCTTTACTTAGCTGTGAGCTGAGCGTACTTTTCCAGTGTTGTCAAGAATTCACAAACATTAATTTGTAAATTTGAGGAAAAGCAACCAGGAGTAATCTGCATCGTTATAGGAGGAGGGACTGATAGACTTTTACCTACGATAATACAGCCCATCATTTGGAATAGAGATTATTACGCCTCGACTTACCAGGGCGCTACGTCACGAAACCCCTCTTAATGCACATTTTATATGTGGGGGTTCTCTGCCCGTTACTGTTGGAAAAGCATGAGGTGAATTTCCTGCTATGGGGGGGGGCTTGCATTTAGTTTTTTCCTTTTCAAAGGACACTGCTTAAAACAAATTGCATAATGCACTCATCAATATGCACTAATGGGTACTTTTGTCATGTTACGTTGACATCCTGGGATCGCAGCTGGTTGAGACATCTACTGTTGTCTCAAAGCTAAACGACGTGACAAGGCAGGCCTCCACTTCAGGCCTGTTTACTGTGACCAATATACTTCTCTCACATCTTTCATCTGCGAACCCATAACTATGCTTCAATTACTGCTGGAATACAACATACCAATCTACAGAATGATTATTTTCCTAAATGAATTTAATAAAAAGCTCAGTTCCTGGACTTCACCGACTGGGGAAATAAAAGGATGGTCCACAGACACAACCCAAGCTGACCAATAGGAGAGTGGTGGTGATAATGTTTGGGACTCGCTCCCTATTGTTTTTTATTTTATTTTCATGCATTTTTTTTCATTTTTTTTTCTCCCCTACTCTTGCCAGAACCGTGAAACTGGGGTTCCTCTTCTCCCTCCATTCCCCGTCAAGTGTACGGAGGAACATAATAAATGTACAGCAAAAATCATAGTTCACTGTATGATTTAATTCTCCTTTTTTTTCAACTTGACTATAAAAGCATGATGGTGCCTTCTATTTCATCTTTCCAGTCTTACTAGTGAGTTGAGTTTGGGGTGTCCGGTTTTGCTCCCAGCTCCAGTTGAACTACTCTACCTACTGAGGCCAGGAGAATTTGCAGTGTTCTTCACAGGATTATAACGTTTTTCTGGTGCACATTTCACTCTCCCATAAGTACTGTTGAACTACCTAAGATGATGTGCTGCAAGTTGTGCATTTGTTTATAGTATCTGCTCTGGGGTTTTGAAGAGACTAGAGAGACAACGGGTGCCTGAAGTTTTAATGTTAAATATCCCAGAGATGCGTTATTATGTTAAAGAAATGACTCATTGGAACATACTAGTCATGTGTGATTCTTGGTTAGTCAAGCAAATGGGATCAGTTGAAGAGTTTGCATCTGCAGTATTGACGAGCTGTTTGCTTAGTAACTGTAACGGACAGTGAAAAGGAAATGCCCTCTTAAAGGAAAACGTTTTTATTGCACGGCTCAGACATGGGCTACTAGACGGTTCTCAATCGGTACGGTGAATTGGAGCAGCATGGTCATTGTCTCGAACGGTGGCATAAGCCCTGGATCCAAGGGCATCCGACTGTTTCATCAACAACAAACATTTTTCGTTGGCAGCAATTTTTGTAAAATGGTCATCTTAGGTGTGGTTTAGCCTTAGTGCAAACTTTATCTGGAATGACACTCACTTTTTTAAATCCATTTATGCGTTCATATTTTTTTAAATGCTGATAATATTCAATGTGCTGTGTACCGATTTTTCTATTATTTTTTTCCCACTAAGGCAAAATAAGATTTCTATACCAGTACTCTGCCAGTGAAATGGGAAGTTTTATTTTTGTGACTGTGAAAGGGAAGACCTCGGTTTCAACCTGGAATAGAATCGGGGAGGAGAAATTACAAATATTTTGCACTTTTTTCTTAAACTGGTCTTCTTGCACTGAAACGGAAAGTTAAATCTGATGTAGCGCCTTTTCCAAAATGTCGTACTGAGGTCTTCCTTGTCAGGTGGTATTGCGCTATTTCAGAAATTTTCTGGGACAATCTGTCACGGTAAAAACACTTTTCCCATCCTACCCCCTTTTCTGACATTGCTCTCATAATTAATTTTCTCGTGGCATGGGCCAGCTTAAAAAGCCAGTCACACTGGTGGAAATGCATGTACCTTTTGGTTGGATTGGAGCGACGTGCCGAACACTGGTGTGTGTGTGTGTGTTATGGGAAGAGGCCATTTTGAAATTGAGCCCCTTTCTCCAGGAACCCATTGTTGGTCACTGCAGAACTACATCCCTCCACATATGGACAAGTTTCACAGTTGCCTATATACTCATAATGTGAGTTTCATATTATGGCTAAGAAAAGGGCACTTACTGCGATTTTACTTTTGCAAAGGTCAACAAGGGCGAGGAGAGTCAGCCGAGTGGAATGCCATCATGCTTTCTGCCTAGTTTTCTGAAGTCAGTGCTTTAAAACTCAGTGGTGTTAAACGTTTATTGGGAGCAGATTTGTACTTTTATTTTTTTTGCTCTGAAATTTCAGTGAAACCCCCATCTCTACCCCCAAGTTTCAAAGGACCCCCTAAAGCAAAGGCTGTAAACTTTTTCCACTGTTGAAAAATGCTGTAGAGTGGATTTAAATGTATATCATTCCAGTCCTCTTTTCAGTGGAATAGGATTTCCTTCCTGGCTTTAGCAAGTGTGGTACGCAAAGCAGTCGGTTGGTTGCCATCTTAATTTACTGTGTTTACCTTCTACTTGTTTGCTAGTAGAAACAAAAAATGTGTTGCAGATGGAGCAAATTTGTTTTAGTTTCCATTTTGAATGTGTTTGGACTTAACATACAATAAACTACTGATATCTGCACCAGTCATCACAGTTGTCATGTTTTAAGGGGCACAGCAGTCAACCAAATGTCGTAAAAGACAAAGAAGTTGAAAATGCCCCAAGATGTTGGATCCTACTTGAGAATATTAACAAAGCCAGAAGTAACGTGGGTCTCGACTATAAAGAACAAAAATATAAACTCAACATGTAAAGTGTTGGTTTCATGAGCTGAAATAAAAGATCCCAGAAATGTTCCATGTGCACAAAAAGCTTATTTCTCTCAAATGTTGTGCACACATTTCTTTACATTCCTGTCAGTGCGCATTTCTCCATCCACCTGACAGGTGTGGCATATCAAGAAGCTGATTAAACAGCATGGTCATTACACAGGTGCACCTTTTTCTGGGGACAATGAAAGGCGTCTCTAAAATGTGCAGTTTTTTTACTGAACATAATACCACAGGTGTCTCAAGTTTTGAGGGAGTGTCCAACTGGCATTCGGACTGCAGGAATGTCCACAAGAGCTGTTGCCAGATAATTGAATGTAAAATTTCTTTACCATAAACTGCCTCCAACGTTTCAGAGAATTTGGCAGTATCTGGTCTCACAACCACAGACCATGTGTATCCACGCCAGCCCAGAACCTCCACATCCAGCTTCTTCACCTGGCTCCCCAGTGGGTGGGCCTATGTCCTCCCCACCCGTGGCTGCGCCCCTGCCCATTCGTGAAATCCATTGATTAGGCCTAATTAATTTGTTTGAATTTACTGACTTCCTTATATGAACTGTAACTTTGAAATTGTTGCATTTATACTTTTTGTTCAATGTAGTTGCCACAGTCATAATTCTTGCTAAACCCCGCCTGTTTCTACAATTTCTCTTCTTAAAATGTTATTTCAAACCTAACCTTAACCACACTTCTAATTTCTAATGAAAGGAACGTTTCTTATTGGCAGTCCCCTTTTCTTTTTTACCTTCAGTTTGGTGCATAATGAACACCACCTAGTTCCAGCTCCTGTGGTAACTGCCTTGTGTTGATTGCAAAGGCAGCCGCGGTTGACCACAGGTCTGCGTATTTGTGACACAGGCATGATACTCTCCGATAATGAATCCATGAATCATTGTTCATTCTGGCTTGATTAAAAGTTGCACTTGTCGAACCTGGCTTTCTTTGCAATGCAGGGTGTAATTTGTATTGTGCAACATCGTGATTCTGAAGGTAACATGTTAAACGTATTCATTTAGTGTAATTAAATGGTTGAGCACTGCAGTCCAAAACAACTCAAAGTCTGTTTATGAAAAGGAAATGGTTTATTTTTGTCATGTAAGCATATACGCGTGATGCTGTGAGTGATTAAACAATAAAAACTTGATGCTTATCAACACTTCCACATAGCAGAGTCAGCGCACAATGACACAGATCATATCAGCCTCTGCCGATCTCTTGTCTGGGACAGTAATGGAGACTTAGCACCAGAAACTCTTAGCCATAGAAATATAATCTATAGAACGGACACCCCCCATTCTATTTATAAATGGTTTTAGGAACCTGATACTTCAGTCACTCAGAGAATTCTCTTCAGATGAACCTGCAAAGCCCGGACATAGGCTGAGAATACAGAGGGGGGCATGAGGTAGTTGGGTATACTTCCATAACCTCTGGGAAACCAGCTCATGGAGTGGGGATGGTGTGCTGCAGCTCTCTGAGGGACAAAGAACATTGGTGGTGCAGGAGGGAAGTCTTTTATGTTGGGGGCACCAGGCCTGATGGGTAGGTATGGGACAACTAGACCCTGATGTTGAGGAGCTCCCTTTGCCTTTCTCTTGTTTTTGTTATTGTCCAGGTGTGGGCTGCTGGTGGTAACTGCGGTCGGGGTTGGTTGAGTCTGAACCTGAGGGGTTGGGAGGTCGTCCATGACTGATATGACGTTACATGGAAACTCGTCACGGTTGATGATGTCTATCTCAGTTGCATCGTTTGTGCTCAGCGGTGTGTGAATAACATGCTCAGATTGCCCAGAATGCTGCTCTGTGAAAAAAAACATGTGAGAAAGTTTTTTGTTGTTGTCAATTATATAAATGCCACCGAAGATCGATATAAGAGATCAATCGTGTTTACTCAGTAGTCTTTAGCTTGGGATCCAAGCTGAATATCACACCATGTCACTGAAACAATACTAATACTGATCCATATTCAGTTTGGATTCCAGGCTAGTCTGAATGTATTGATTTTTTTTGACTCACCTTGTCTGTCATATCTGTGCACCTCTCCTCTCCCCTTCTCCAGGTAGTCTCCCGTGGGAATTGCCCCTTGATCGGGCCAGGAAGTGGGAGTCTCATCGTTCCTCTCTGGATGACATTCAAGACCTTGTGAAAGCGATGCTAACACAGATTCATTTTAGTTCTGGACTAAAAATAATTCTAAATAGAACATCTCCATAGAAAGTGCTTTTTAGTCCAGTACCAGGCTTAATCTTAAATCGCCCCTGAATGTCCTGATCATCACTATCATTTCAAATGGCAAAAACTCTTAATATTTTAAAACATATATATTTTCACTCCATTTCCTCAAAAAATATATGACACTACGTCATCATAGCATTTTGAAGAGATGAACTCTGATATTTCAGCAATTAGATGATTTGTAAAAAAAAAAATACTTACCTGCAGAAAATACCTGGAGAGTAAGAAGGAGAGAGAAAATCACTGCTTCTGTTAGTTTGACTTCCATTGTGAAAGGAACATGCTGAGATCTGTACAGAGGCCTTTTAAGACAAGGAGTGGATCTGTCTGTCTCAGTGCCCTCTATAATTACTTTGATATTTCTGCACATTTGGATTTTTTATCCAGGTGTCTGGCTGGAACAGATGTGTATTAACACCTGACTCAAACTCATAGCTACCAGACAGTTCCATCATTATATTGTGCAAAAGAGATTGTGATAAGTAAGCTCAAATGATAAGTAGTGTCTGGTCTGGGGCAATTTGTCTAAATAAAAAGGTAAGCTCTATCTCACTCTCTCTCTCTGACATGTGTGTGTGTGTATGTGATTTTGGACAGTTCCATCATTATATTGTGCAAAAGAGATTGTGATAAGTAAGCTCAAATGACAAGTCGGGTCTGGTTTGGGGAAATGTATCAACATTTAAAGGTCAACTCTATCTCACTCTCTCTCTGATGTGTGTGAGAGAGAAAGAGAGAGTGTCTGAGAGAAAGGCCATCAGATGCAACATGGGTTGCATACCAAACAGGTCCCAGTGTTCAGCGGGTCCCTATTGTGGACAGCATCTAGGTTAAATGGAAATTATATAAGCAGATAATATAAGCAGGCTACACCCGTTATATAAGCAGACCATTATGTTCAAAAATGAACACAGAGAAGAAAAAAATACAGGTGCATGAATCTTCTATTTTCTTGATTTGTGAATGATTTTGTATGGAAAGAAGGGCATGTTTGATACCTTATTTGTTTCTTTACGTATCTCTCTTTTAATTAATGTGAATGTTTTGAAAATAATCGTGTATAGAATACACACATTTTACAAACAAGTGGCGGTGTGGTAGAATCTCATTCCCCTTTAAAAAATTAGGCAGTTGTCCTCTGATCAGCCACGTAGCGCCACGTCTCGGCGCTTGCGCATTGGCTAAATGTCACTCAAGTTCCGGGGTCGGTCCAGGAGGTTGTGTACAGTGTAAAAATCAACATTTAGACTCGTTTACATTATTACACAAGGCCCATCACGGCAGAAACCCTTTCAACGTTTCTTTTAGACCGTTGGAATTGAGAACAAATTTCCAAGAGGACGTCGATGACAATGAATTTTTTCAGGGGAGTGATGGGTGGACAACCCGCGGGGCCACAACCGACTGGAGCAGAGACGGTGAGAAACGAAACTCGTCTAGCATGTTAGGCTAACAAGTTAGCTAATGTCACACACACAACCTGGCGGACCGAATCTTAGGATAAGTGTGTGTAGTTAATAGTTGCTAGACAGGCAAATTAGTTCACTTTCACGTTTTCCAGGCTGAAAGACCGGTGTAGGCCTTGTAACAGTGCACTATACAACCAGCCTCACGAGCACAGACATAATGTGTCAATCAATACAGTGATTGACGCAAACATTTCTGCAGAGCTAGCTAGCTAAGCTGGTTAGCCCAATTTGGCACAGGACAACAATTGAACGTGTGTAGCCTGCTCATATTCTTGAGCTATCAGCGTTTTTTGGGAATAAAAAGCTTGACATGACCCGCTGCCACTAAATGAGCAGATGTCTTCGTATGTGATAGTTTACATACTTTGCATACATCCAACTGTTTACTGTCATCTGGGAGAGACTATATGGCTACTTGGATTGCAGTTCACAAACCAAAAACATAGCCAAATTCCACGTGAATCCATTGGTTGTGAATGGATCTCTGCTGGCATTCCTTTCGTGATGACAGAATGGGAGGGGCTGCTTGACCTTGATATATTTAAGTCCCTTCACCTGTGCCAAACAAGAGAATGTGTGTGACATATCTCAGGCTGCTATCAAAAGAAGGCATTTCAATCTGAATGGTGCATATCAATTAGTAATAGATATAAATCTCTGTAATCAATCAATAAAATGTATTTATAAAGCCCTTTTTTTCATCAGCAGATTTCACTGAGTGCTTATACAGATACCCAGCCTAAAACCCCACAAAGAGCAAGCAATGCAGATGTAGAAGCATGGTGGCTAGGAAAAACTCCATAAAAAGGCAGGAACCTAGGTAGAAACCTTGAGGTACCAGGCTCTGAGGGGTGGAGATTATAAGAGCACATGGCCATAAGACCAGATTGTTCTTCAAGATGTTCATAGATGACCAGTAGGGTCAAATAATAATCACAGTGGTTGTAGAGGGTCCAACAGGTCATCACCTCATGAGTAAATGCCAGTTGGCTTTTCATAGCTGAGCATTGAGGTTGAAACAACAGGTGCAGTAGAGAAGGAGGGAGGGAGACATGCCAACAGTGCATGAGACAGCCTATAGGGAGGAGGTCAAAGACCCGCAGTGTGGTGCCAGGACCACAACCTCGCCCTCAACGTGAGCAAGACAAAGGAGCTGATCGTGGACTACAGGAAATGGAGGGCCGAACACACCCCCAGTTCACATCAACAGGGCTGAGGTGGAGTGGGTCAAGAGCTTCAAGTTCGTCGGAGTCCACATCAGTAAGGATCTATCATGGTCCAAACACACCAACAGTCATGATGGAACAACAATGCCTCTTCGCCCTCAGGAAGCTGATAAGATTTGTCATGGGCCCTCATGCTCAAAGTTGCACCATTGAGAGCATCTTGACTGGCTGCCTCACCGCCTGGTATGGCAACTGCTTGGCATCTGACCGCAAGGCGCTACAGAGGGTAGTGCGTACAGCCCAGTAAATCACTGGGGCCGAGCTCCCTGCCATCCAGGACCTCTATACCAGGCGGTGTCACAGGAAGGCCCTAAAAATGGTCAGACTCCACTCCAGCCACCTAAGTCATAGACTGTTCTACCGCACGGCAAGCGGTGCCGATGCACCAAGTCTGGAACAACAGGACCCTGACCAACTTCTAACCTCAAGCCATAAGACTTCTAAATAGTTAACCCAATAGCTTCCCGGACTATCTGCATTGACCTTTTTTGCACTAACTTTTTTGACTCCTCACACACATTGCTATCCTATTACCTAGTCTCTATATTCCTAGGTATATGTACATATCTACCTTAATTACCTCGTACCCCTGCACATCGACTCGATACTGGTACCCTGCGTGTAGAGCCAAGTTATCGCTACTCATTGTGTATTTATTATTACTTGTTATTGCTTTTCTATATTGTTGGGAAGGGCCTGTAAGTAAGCACTTCACTGTTAGTCTACACCTGTTGTTTACGAAGCATGTGACAAATAACATTTGATTTGGCTGAACTTAGATTGAACACATTGTCCTGAATCTGCAGTGGATGTAAGTCTATGTATCAGTACGTGATTACAGGGGATGGTAGGTAGCCTAGTGGTTAAGAGCGTTGGGCCAGTAAGCAAAAGGTCGCTGTTTTTTTGCCGGCAAGGTGGAAAAATCTGCAGTTCTGTCCTGGCAGCTAACTCCCAACAACTAATACTCTGCTGCCGATGATGTGGATGTCGACTATGCCAGCCCCCCGCACCTCTCTGATTCAGAGTAGTTGGGTTAAATGAACGGATTCACTTGTCAATTTGTATCAGTCACATGCGCCGAATACAACAGGTGTAGTAGACCTTACAGTGAAATGCTTACTTATGAGCACCTAACCAACAATGCAGTTGTTAGTTAGGGGCTCATAAAATCAGGATTAGAATAAGAGATTAAAGAGCAGCACTAAAATAACAATAGCGAGACTATATACAGGGGGATACCGATACAGAGTCAATGTGCAGGAGCACCGGTTAGTTGAGGTAGAGTTATTAAAGTGACTATGCATAGATGACAACAGAGTAGCATTGGTGTGAAGAGGAGGGGGGGGGGGGGGAGTGCAAATAGAGGTCCTGGAGGGCAGGAAGCTTGGCCCCAGTGATGTACTGGGCTATTCGCACTACCCTCTGTAGTGCCTTGCGGTCGGAGGCTGAGCTGTTGCCATGCCAAGCGGTGATGCAACCAGTCAGGATGCTCTCCATGGTGCAGCTGTAGATCCTTTCCCTTAACATGTTGTATTAACCATGAATTATTTTGATTGAACCACAGATCCATAAGCTGTGTGACCGTGTGGCCTCCTCCACACTCCTGGAGGATCGCAGGGACGCTGTCCGAGCCCTTAAATCGCTCTCAAAGGTAGGAGACAATTGCATTAGGCTAATCTCAATAGTTACACTGATGCACTATTGTTGTGTCATGATTGTACCATTGTTACACTGTTAATTGTTACTCATTATTGATAAATACATGTTAAAGCATTGAGGCTGCAAAGACCATTTATGATGAGCCTAGGCCTTATCTAAATACGAGCTTTTCTCCTGTGCATTGTTTTAAGTGAACATCGCTAGAGTTCTCTTCTGATGTTCGTTATCTTGTGAGCAGGGACACATCCCCTTATCACCCCCACTCTGTGTACTCATCCTCAGGCTCTATCTAAACAGTCTGGGGTGGGCCCTGTCTCAATCCTCTTAAATCACCTCATTATTTCGCCACCTTTCCTCCATACACTGATCAGGAAAGAAAGACTGGGGAAGGTAATGTAGGAATTCATGGGTTGCACCTCTGTCACTTGGTCGCATCGTTGCCATTGTTATCAACATTCTACAGATGCCGCAGCCTATTGATGTCTGACAGATGGTAGTCTTTCTAAACGGGGGCTAAAGACTATTTAATCAAATTTAAAATGAACGTTCCAAACAGTATTGTGACTAAATGTGCAACCAATGAATAAGGAGGGTACCTATTGGTTGGCTCCTTGTGTTCACTGGTCCAGAAAAAGCAATGTTGAGGAAAAGAAGGCAATTATTGACATGCAGCCTTACTGAAAACCTGACTCATTCCCTCAGTCCCTACTCTCTACTGTATTAAAGGTCTAGAGACCTCTCGGCCATAACTGACTGACTGGCCACTAGCTGCCTCGTCAACCATGAGTAATGAGTTTATCAGGCATGAATAAGGGGTTTAGGGGTATGGGGTCACACACAGACCAGGGAAAAACAACGCTAGCCAAAGAAACAGACCAGCTAGAGCTGGGAGTTGTTGAATTGCATTAGCTCTGTTTGGCCCCAGTAGGTTCTACTCAAAGTTGAGGGGTAACTAATCACACAGGTCTGTCTTATCAGATCAGAGATGGCACAAAGCAAACCACTGTTCTGTTATTTAACTCTGCTTTCAGAATGTATTATACTTATGCCTAAGGTCATGTGTGGAGCTAAAACGTGTATTGTTCATGCAGACACGGGCGGCATATATCAACACTTAGGGGGAGCACAGGGGCAAAACAGGCATAGCTTCGAGTTAAAGCAAAAAGTCACATCCTCTCTGATCCAAGGGCTGCCTAGGGTGAAACAATCACTTACTGTTCTCCTGACTTGACTGTTGGTTTTGATTTGTAGAAATATCGCTTGGAAGTTGGCACTCAGGCTATGGACCACCTGGTTCACATACTGCAAACTGACAGGTATGTTTGTGTGTGTGGTTTTATGATTAAGAGCTTTATACTGATCCCTTGCCCTCCGCTGCTCTCTAGCACATTGTAATAGTGTGGTGGGGTGATTTAAGGCGAGCATTTTGCATGGTGCTCGGTCGTTGCTAAGAGTACTTAATACTTCAGGGACTTAGGGGACGAAAGCAGTGCTTGTTGTGTTGATATCCTACCCCTCCCATTTTCTGCAGGTCGGACTCTGAAATCCTTGGCTACGCTTTGGACACACTCTATAATATCATCTGCAACGATGAAGAGGAGGAACAAGGTGTTTAGGTGTTAAAAACCTAGTCCTCTTCCACAGAGGGTTGTGAACAGGCCCCAGAACTGTCAATAATTTAGTATTTTGTTATAGAGCGGAGCCTCTGTTTTTGAACATGCAGTTAAAAACAATCATCCTTTTTGGGAAAAATGCTTTTGAATGACAACAAGCAAGTCCTGTCCTAGTAACAATAGCATGTGTAATTGAGTTAAATTACTGCCAATTAATTGGACTTCAAATCAAAATGGACCCTGTCGCCCTCTTCCACACTCGCCCCATTTCTCTCTCTCTCGATGTTAATTGCTATGTATGTAAAGATTGTCATCTCTCTCTTCTCTTTCATGTTATAACTCTACAGACGAATCTGAAGGTAAAACTCTTGTTTGTGCATGACGTCCCCCCCCAACCACTAGCGACGCTTCTTGTAAATGATATGCATCGTTCTTCTCCGCGGGTTGTTTTGATTTCTAGCTCTCCTGTGGTGCACAGTAGGTTGTTAGTCTGAAATGCAGTGCTTTGGCAGAACCCATTAACAAACACTAGGGATATATTTCTGTATTGTGTATGAGTCGAATCATCTGACTTGGATGGGGCTTCAATCTCTTCCACTCCCCCCTTCTTACAGACATGGCGGCCGCACCCCCTATCCCTGTCTCAGGGAAGCATAAGAACGTGCCTGTGTCTGGTCAGTACTAGCACTGTAGACTAACTAGCCCTCATGGTGTGGTTACTAGTCAACTGAACTAACCTCACTAAAATGTGTTGGACTGGGAAGTATGGTTTAATATAGTAATGACTGGGTGGTAATAACATGTCACTAATACCACTCCTACCTCAGCCTCTCTCCTGTCCTGCAGTGTTTCTCTTCCCATTTCTCTTAGCATATCTAGTCAAACGCAAAACACTCTGCACGGGATGTTGGGAGGAAGACGTTTTGATTCCAAAAGAGGAATGTTAGATTCCAAAAGCATCCTCTTCCTCACAGTTGTACATTTGAAACCATGTTCACTGTGGTGAGGTTATTCTAGTATTACAGAACGTCTCAGCTGGTTGTTCTTGATGTGAAATATTATATTTAGCCTAGAACCCTAGATAATTGAGTGTGTTGTCTATAATACGATGCTCCAGTACTTTTGTGTGCTTTTAGACTGAATGTGAACCAATTCACCGTGCCCTAACACCTCCCCTCTCGCTAACCCCCCCCCCCCTCCTGCCTACCTACCTCTGGTGCTAGCCTACCTCAACCCCCGACCATCAACACCCTTATCCCAATTGCCCCCTCCATCTCTCCCCCTGTCTGTCTTTCTCTGAAGCCTGTTCATGAGTAGGATAAGGACCTGGAGTTTTTCCTGCCAGGTCACATGGTCAGGAGGACAAACTCCTGGTCCTATTCATGAGGGTCAGTCTGAACTAGGTACTGCACAGATTCACAAATCAGTCCTTAATAAAGATCAATTCATACTAGGGCTCAAGTGATTTTTAGATCAAAACATTGGTATGGTGCCTAGGTGAGATTGATGTCTGTGAACAAGCATTATTCTATGACTCCCTCCAGCCTTGCCTATGTATAGTAGCCATGTCTCGGGGCAACTACCTGCCTAACATGGCACACCCAGAGGTCTTTAAACCTTGTGACCTTTGACCTTTTCAGATGAGAACGCCCAGAAGCAGGAGGAAGACCTGGGAGTCCTGTTCACTGACAAGTTCCTCGGCGACTCTGAGAACGTGACACTACTACTGACTCTGTTAGAGGTAAACAGACCAGAGACCCAAACATCTACGTTGTCTTTTATGAAAGATCGTAGTCTCTAACCCATGGTCTCAGTGTTAACCAGACCTGGAGACCCATTGTGCGTGGTGGTTTTCAGACCAGCTGGTTTCAGATTTAAGAATATAAGCATAAGCCTCAAATCTGCACTGCTTATATACAGGATTACAAGGGTGTGGTTGATTTCCCACCATGCCTGTGACACTGATTCCCTGCCTGTGACACTGATTCCCTGCCTGTGACACTGACTTCCTGCCTGTTTCAGGAGTTTGACTTCCACGTGCGGTGGCCAGGAGTGAAGCTGCTCACCGCTCTGTTGAAGAACCAGTGTAACCAGGTCCAGGGAGTCATCCTGGTCAGCCCTATGGGTGAGTCCTCTAACAAATGACCTGGAATCAGCTGCTGCTGAATTGTCTGACATCAGCCCACACCAACAACTGACCCAAAATCAGCTGTTGTGATTTGATTTATCCTCTCAACATTTGTTTCTCTCTCACTGGTGAAGTAGTATGACAAGAAGTGTTAGTCTTGTCTATTTTCTTCCCTAGAGCATATGACTACTAATGGTCAAGTATGCTAATTAGTTATTTTCTGACTGATTTGCCTGGCTGGTCTCTGAGTTGTATTTTGTTAATGGTCCGTCTCTCTCCCCTGCAGGTGTTTCTAGACTGATGGACCTATTAGCTGACTCCAGAGAAGTCATCCGTAATGATGTGAGTACTACTCCTACTGACTGCTGCTTCAGATGGTCTTTAGGAGTAAGACCGTAAAGCCACAGGAACAAGCTACAATCTGCTAGCTTATCTTTCTGCTGAGACAAGACATTGGGCCGGTTTCCCAGACACGGATGAAGTCTTCGACTAAAAAAGCGCGTCTTGTTTCTGGGAAACCATCCCAAAATCATACTAGCTGGTCTTATACCTGGGCTTGTTGTTTCTGTTTCTCTGGATATATGATCACTACATCAGAGCTACTTTGATCGTATTCCCTCAGGGTCTCCTGTTGCTGCAGCAGCTGACCAAAGGCAACGCGGCCATCCAGAAGATCGTGGCGTTTGAGAACGCTTTCGAGCGTCTCCTAGATATCATAACAGAGGAGGGCAGCAGTGATGGAGGTGAAGTCGAATGGAGGAGTCGTGCCATATATACACTCAAGCTAATTGGCAATCAATGAATCCATTTCTAAATAAATTACATTTGATTTGATTTAAAATGACATTTCAGTTCACTCACACTGGTCAACATCCACTCTCCATACTTGCACTCTAGAAAATTGGCAATGAATCCATTTCTTAATAAATAGAATTTTAAGCGATAAAATCAACAATCTTCACACATTTCTTGACAGAAATCCACCCTCCATCTCGTCTCTGTCCAGGTATCGTAGTGGAGGACTGTCTCCTGCTGCTCGTCAACCTGCTGAAGAACAACAGCTCCAACCAGAACTTCTTCAAGGAGGGCTCCTACATCCAGAGGATGAAGCCCTGGTTCGAGGTGGGAGACGACAACTCTGGCTGGTCCGCCCAAAAGGTCACCAACCTCCACCTCATGCTGCAGGTAGGACACACCACAGTCCTGATGTTACATTTAATTCAGGGAGAATGGGAGTTTTGAGCCCTGAGCAGTTGACAGAGCAGTGTCATGGTCTGTTATGCTCAACTATTAGGGTCTGTGCAGTTCACTGTACCACGCATGGCCAGGATTGGTTGTGGTGTAGAGTATGTTCACCGTAGCACTGTGTCTCATCTTTCCATCTCTTCTCTGGTCCAGTTGGTGCGAGTCATGGTCTCCCCGGTCAACTCTCCTGGAGCCACCAGTAGTTGTCAGAAGTCAATGTACCAGTGTGGCCTGCTGCAGCAGCTCTGCACCATCCTCATGGCCACTGGTGTGCCTGCTGACATACTCACTGAGGTAACGTAGAAGACTGTTGGAGTGGACCAAAAAGCCTTTATTTTCTTTCTACTTATTGTGTTAGATCAGTGATTACTGTTGTTCATACTGATGTGTGCTTTGTGTTTGTACCACTATGTCACTCATTCTTTCTCCTCTCAGACCATCAACACTGTATCGGAGGTGATCCGCGGCTCACAGATCAACCAGGACTACTTTGCATCTGTCAACGCTCCCTCCAACCCCCCAAGGTGAGTTCCCCCAGACAGAGGACTGTAATCAGTTATAGCACAGCCACCGAGTGAAGGTAATCTCTAAAAACCCTTATCCCCTGATTCCAGACCTGCCATAGTGGTGCTGCTGATGTCCATGGTCAACGAGAGGCAGCCGTTCGTGCTGCGCTGTGCCGTTCTCTACTGCTTCCAGTGTTTTCTCTACAAGAACCAGAAGGGCCAGGGGGAGATCGTAGCCACCCTACTGCCCTCCACCATCGACGGTCAGTTCAGTTACTCTGAACCTCCATACTGAATGTGTTGTTATTACAAGGTTATGACCACACTGTACAACTGTAGATTGCATGTAATAAAATGTTACTTATGACTAATATACTGTAGGTTATTTGCTTATTATTCTCTAGTGGAAAAATATAGTGGAACGGAGGCATAACTAATCTACATATCTCTATTGCTTTATTCCCTCTCCCTCCGGCTCTCTCCCTCCTCAGCCAACTCCATCTCGGCGGGCCAGCTGCTGTGCGGGGGCCTGTTCTCGGCTGACTCCCTGTCTAACTGGTGTGCTGCAGTGGCCCTGGCCCACGCCCTGCAGGACAACCTGACCCAGAAAGAGCAGCTCCTCCGGGTGCAGCTGGCCACCAGCCTGGGCAAGCCCCCCGTTTCCCTGCTGCAGCAGTGCACCAACATCCTCTCACAGGTACACCACACAGACAGACAGGCTAACATGCTACGTGGGGGGAGACTGGACCAAAGGGTTAGCACCATAGCGGGAGAGTTGTAGCTGAAATATTAGTTTGCAAACTAAAAGTGCCGTTTTGAACGTCTTATTAGTGAAACATAAGCAACAGAGAGGGTGGTTTGAAAGGTGTCTCTGTCTGGTTTGAAAGGTGTCTCTGTCTGGTTTGAAAGGTGTCTCTGTCTGGTTTGAAAGGTGTCTCTGTCTGGTTTGAAAGGTGTCTCTGTCTGGTTTGAAAGGTGTCTCTGTCTGGTTTGAAAGTATTGCCTTAGATTCAAATAGTTGATCATTTGTCACTCCAGGTTTTCAGGTCACCTTTGTCATGTTATGGCTCCCAAATGGCACCCTATTCCCTTTACAGTACACTACCTTTGAATAGGCTGTCATTTGGGCTCCTACCACAGTAGTGGGGAGTGGTTCTCAGACAGTCAACCTGTTGCTTGTGTTTGAAGTTGCCAAGTGTCACGTAAGGTTGTTGTGGTTTTGCAGGGGGATAAGATCAACCGGAGGGTGAGTATCTGGGGTGTGGGCAGCACCTGTCTGTCATGGTTTTGCTTTGGTATCAGCAGGATCCTCCTATATGCTCCTTACGTTCGGGGCTACGTTTTGGCTTCCCTGTTTTGTTTTCGTGCCTAAAGCCCTCTGTTTGCCTATCTCACCCGTGTTTGTCGAGTTCTATACTGGTACTGACCCCCCAATCCCATGCTTTGACCCTTGACCCCTTTGCTGTGTCCGTTCTATGGGGACTTGACTGTCCTGGAAGGATGCAGCAACCACTGTGGTACTCTGTCTGTTCCGCTATTGATCTCTTGTGAGAGGGGTTACTGGCATTATTATTTTCACCAATGCTATTTTTCCTCCTGTACTCTAGGTGGCAGCATTATCCGTTATAAAACGTACCGTTTCACCCGGGGCCAAAGATTATCCAATTAACTATTGTGATTGTTTGTGTTCCCCCTTTTTTTCTCCTCCTGCCCCCCTTCTCAAACATTTGGTGTTTTTTGCATTACGTCCCCATTGGAGGCTAAATCTGAAAAGGTGATTTCCTTATGGTTTGATAGTATGCCATGTCATCTTTACTATTTATTGTCACTTACTGACCTCCATTTGGAATGAACCCTCTTTCCTTTCTCACACCCTTCATCGCCCTCACAACAGGAGAGGTCTGCATTGCCTCCCAAATGGCACGCTTTTCCTTTTATAGTACACAGCCCAGGGCTCTGGTCAAAAGTAGTGCACTGTATAGGGAATATGGTGCCTTTTGGCACACAAACATGCCTGAATAATGCAGTTTACGTGTGGTAACTCAATAGTGCCCATCACTCACTGCATATCATTACGCCAGCAGCCTTTCTTCTTCTTATTCCCATGACCATGCATGGATACTGTAAAGCCACTTTATTATCATCCCTTTCTCTTTGTGGTCGCCACTCCTAAAGACTCACTACACAGGGGCTTTAGCTTTGCATGTGTTGTCCGCTACATTTAGCAGCCGTGCCTCAGCTTGATATCTTAGTTATTTTTGTATGTGAATGCCTAAATAGTTAGATTTGGGCTCTTGTGGATTGTGTAGAGGATGACGAATGTGCCAATATGCTATTATATTCCTTCCATGCAGTAACATTTATCAGTCCTGTTGTATCACCTGCTTAGCTAAGCTGCAGAGGAGTTTCATCATCCTTTTGTGGTGCAGGTAGTGATGGTAACCAAGGCCGTTGCTACAGTAACAGCATATTGTTGAACACTTAAGGCTCCTGAAAAGGTTGTTTTTAACAGGATCTGAACTAACTCTGGTCATCCTATAAAATTCACTGCATGTTTGACCTAAGCTAACCCTGGTTTATTAATAATGTTCATATTTAGATTTAGTTTCTTTGTTGTATCTCAATAGCTTTATTAATTACTAACGGTCTGCATTGAAGTCACTAACGTGGTACTCTTGAAACATTTATAACATGCTATTTCCTGTGTAACTGCTAGATAAAATGTTGTTTTTCCCAACAGAACTCAAGAGGGAAAAATACAATTCAAAAGTTCACCATGTGCCAACAGAATTGCATTTTTATTGTAGCTACCAGCACACCATTTTCCTAATGTCAGTCTTCATGACATCAAGTTATATTATAAAGTTCCTATTCAACCTTAAATGTCCCAGTTGGGAATAGTTTAGAAATATCAATTCATTTTGTTCGCCCTTAAAATGCTGTTTATTTGGTTGGTTTAAATCAAACGTGTCGTCCGGAGATATTCAGGAGACTGATTTAATTGGACAGAAGGAGATGCAATGACAAGTTGTCTTAAACAGGAAAAATAAGACATCCCTCATTATAATGTTTGAATTGAACCCAGCTAAATGAACTTACTCTCCATGTTGAGGAGGAGTTCTGTTCTGACACAGAGACCAGGATGTGGTCCAGCACTAGACTAAACCTTACATGAGTCTTGTTTTGCTGAGGGGTTGAAGTTCTGGATCCCAGGCCATCATCAGGCTCTGTACACAATGTTCATGTTCAATACCTTTTACTCACCCCTATGCTGATGTGACGGTGCTATATTTGTGAGTGTGTTTCTTAAGACTTTGTGTGTGTGTGTGCGCGCGTCTCATCCACAGGGCAGTAAAGTGCAGACGCGGGTCGGTCTCCTCATGCTGCTTTGTACCTGGATCAGTAACTGTCCCATCGCTGTCACACACTTCCTGCACAACCAGGAGAACGTCCCCTTCGTATCCTCCTTCAACAAACCAACTAGCTCCACATCACTGTTCTATTGCACTTCCTTTTACTCAGATGGCTGGAATATCTGCTGTTAGCCTGTTAGTGCAGTCTGTCCTATAACCAACTCCTCTCTGTGTTCGTTCCCCACATACAGGATAGTGTATACATTGCATACATTATTGCATGGATGTTCCTGAGGCCCTATGTCTTGTGTTGCTAAGAGAATAAGAGAGATCAACGCTACACAGTGGATGCCAATGTATGCACCAGTGTATTGTTTCATTGAAAATTCTCTTGAGAAAGGCCTTGTTGCCATTAAATCCCCTATGTTGCTGTGACCCTTGACCCCTGATGCCCTGTAGCTGACAGGTCAGATCTCTGAGAACCTGGGGGAGGATGAGAGGCTGGTGCAGGGCCTTTGTGCCCTCCTATTGGGTATCTGCATCTACTACAATGACAACTCTCTGGAGAACTACACAAAGTATGACATCTAACTACAACCCTCATAATAACTACACCAAGTAGGACATCTAACTGCGACCCTTGTACTACTTGGTGTAGTTATATCTAACTACGACCCTCATAATAACTACACCAAGTAGAACGTTCTAACCCTCATACTAATGCATCCTCTCACTCTCATACCTCTCATAACCGCAGTTAAAACTACATCAAGTATGACATCTTCTACCCAAATATTAACGCCTACCCTCTCATACTAGGCCGAGGTTCAAAAATGATTTTCAACTGCTTGTTTGATTGAACTTGGAACCAATATTATAATAGCTTCAAAATTCCAAACCCTATTTGAGCCCGGGTTGTCTCATACACACAGCCTTTCTACACCAGCAGTTACAGCACACAGCGATGCCACTACAATGAGAACAAGAACTATGAGCTGCCAGATTCAGAGGGGTTGGGTTAAATGTCTGTTGAATGCGTTCAGTTGTGCAACTGACTAGGTTTCCCCCTTTTCTTTCCCTTAATGCTAACCCTGCCTGTCTTGTCCTCCCCCAGAGAGAAGCTGAAGCAGTTGATCGAGAAGCGCATTGGGAAGGAGAACTTTGTGGAGAAGCTGGGCTTCGTCACTAAACACGAGCTGTACTCCCGTGCTGCACAGAAGCCCCAGCCCGTCTTCCCCTCCCCTGAACAGATGCTGTTTGACCACGAGTTCACCAAGCTGGTCAAAGAACTGGAAGGTTGGCATAAGTAACCTCCATTATACCATAACCTAACCAAAATACAACCACAACCTCAAGCATTTCAATGCACCTGCGATAACATCTTCAAATCCGTGTACCCAACCAATACACTTTGATTTGACTCTAAGCCAAGTACAACCAGAACCACAAATCAAAACTCTGTTTGTGTTGGTGTCTTTGCTCTTCTCTTGGCTGGTTTTACCCCTGTTAATTGTGTGTGTGTCCGTCCACAGGCGTGATAACGAAAGCGGTCCACAAGACGAGCGAGGAGGAGAAGAAGGAGGAGGAGGTGAAGAAGACTCTGGAGCAACACGACAGCATCGTCATCCAGTACAAAGATCTCATCAGAGATCAGGTAACTGGCCTCACACTATTAAGCAGAAGGCTGAAACGTATGCCCCGTTTTTTACATCTTCATTAGCACTAACTTTTTGTATTCTTTTGAGCATGGATTAAATGAATCATACTATAACCCCTCCTTGGGTTATTCCTTGTCATGGTTTTGAGTGCAAGTACTTTTTGAACCCTACATATATTTTCTGTCCCACACACCGACCCGACCGCCTTTCATTCTAGCCTGTCCGCAAACCCTCATACTGGCTTTCCACACACACACACACACACACACACCAGAAACTAACTCGCCATGCTTTCAAGCATCACAAGTTTATATACACCCTCTGCACTCAGTTTAAAGGCTGCTTGCATTCAAAAGGCATTTTTCCCCCTGTGTTTTATCATATTTTACAACAGCTGATGAAACTAACACTGTAAAAGTGTGTGAACATTTGATCAGTGTTATTTCCTATTAGTTTCCGGTTGAAAAATACACTCTGCACAGGACCTTCTAATCAGCAGCTTTGCATGGGCGGTAGTTTTGGCTTGCCTGGTGACATCACCAGGCGGTAACTTATATTGTTTAATAGACCAATAACAAAGAGTTCCAAACCTCTCTGCCAATAACAGCTAGTTTTCAGTTTTCCAAACCACACTCGGACTACTCCCAGACAGTCCTCGCTAAATTCTTGCTTGAGAAATCTTTTAATTTTTTTTGCTAAAAAGCTATTTTTGTCCATTTTTTATGGAAAACTATTACAGTAAGGTACACTCGCCGGGCCACAACCACACAACCCATTTCATACAATATTCAACGGACCGATCCCGTTACCCTAAAAGGTCTAGTTGTGTGTTTTGGCCAATGTCTCGTCATTAAAGAAGTGTCTGTCATCTCTCAACCAGGACACCCAGATCCAGGAGCTGAGGGAGCAGGTTTCCACCCTGTCTCTGAACAGTGAACAGATGCAGAATCAGATCACACAGCAGCAGTCCCAGATCCAGCAACACAAAGACCAGTACAACATCCTAAAGCTGAAACTAGGTACTGTAGGATAACCTGGTATTACACAGCAAAAAAAGCGTGCCTCGATCCATTGGGAAACAAGCGAGCAACATCGTGCTTGGCTAAATTGCTAATGATTTGGGGCACATGGAATTGTTCAAATGGAGCTGACACCGTCTATAATGGTAGTGGAAATTGAGACGTATTACTGATGCAGACTTGTTGCGACTGCACTTGTTGATTTAGAAATAGGATTGTAGATGTGATAATGACTGACTGCGTTGTGTCCAGGTAAAGACAGCCAGGGTCTGTCCTCCAGCCATGGAGAGGGAGCTCACGTTAACGGGCTCCACTCAGAGGAGCTGAGCCAGCTCAGAGAGGAGGTGGAGGAGCTCCGCAGACAACACACACTACAACACACACAGCTCAGCGACAAGGACTCACTCATCAACACACTGGTGTGTTTGGGGGGGTGAATCGCATATCAGAAAAATGTCTTTAGGTTATCCCTCCCTGTGTTGATAAGAGTTCTGTGTAAATGTCATGTATCATGGATGTTACTGGAATCGGACAAGCTGGACCTGAAGAATGACAGACTGATTAATTATCTTTTGTGTGTTAGTAGATCTGAATGGTGGTTGATGATACCCGAGTGCTGCTTTATCATTTCAGATGGGACGTCTCAGCCGTTGACCACTTCCTGTTCTAATAGTTGTAATGGTTGTGATGTCTTGTAGAGGTGCGGGGCGGCAGCAGCAGCACAGACAGCAGAAGGTGGAACGGGAGGGTCCGACAACACAGAGCTTCTCGGGGTAAGACCCAATCACAGACAGAACATGTGTAGAACAGATTTGAGTATAGCGATATTAAACTGATGACTGAGTTACTGCTGGTTGTTCCCACCAGGAGGTGGAGTCGTTGAGGAGTCGTGTCCAGGCTCAGTGTGCAGAGATCAGCCAGCTGCAGACAGAGAGACTGGAGCTCATCAGGAGAGCTGAGGCAGTGGTGAGTACTCAGAACCAGCCATCACCGTATCTTGAGACGTCTTAAGGCTGTTGCATACAAACATGGCCTTTCGCACTTTACTCCAACTGTTGTAGACCCCCCCCCCCCCCCCCAATGTATATGTTGTGACCACTGCACTTAGTACAGAGAGGTAACTAGTCTCTATATCTCTCTCTCTCTCTTCCCCATCTCTCAGTCCTCGGCCCCGGCCTCCAGCAGTGAGAGCTCGGCAGACACAGTTACAGTATCTGAACTGGAGAGCAGGCTGGCTGCTCAGACCACAGAGGCAGAGAGACTTAAGGTACTGCACTGTCACAACCTCACATCTCTGTAGGTAGCTGCTGTCTGTTCAGAAGTGAGCAGCGTTCAGATACAAATGTATTGAACAGGGGTACTCGACTTTAACCCTACAAGATCCTGATCCTGCTGGTTTTCTGTTCTACCTGATAATTAATTGGTGTCCCAGGTCTAAATCAGCCCCTGATTAGAGGGGAACAATGAAACAAATGCAGTGGAACTGGCTTCAAGGTCCAGAGTTGCGTTTGAGGGGTATAGAACAACCTGATTGTCTGTTTTGTAGACTAGAGGGTCAAATCAAATTTATTTATATAGCCCTTCGTACATCAGCTGACATCTCAAAGTGCTGTACAGAAACCCAGCCTAAAACCCCAAACAGCAAGCAATGCAGGTGTAGAAGCACGGTGGCTAGGAAAAACTCCCTAGAAAGGCCGAAACCTAGAGAGGAACCAGGCTATGTGGGGTGGCCAGTCCTCTTCTGGCTGTGCCGGGTGGAGATTATAACAGAACATGGCCAAGATGTTCAAATGTTCATACATGACCAGCATGGTCAAATAATAATAATCACATGTCAGTTCTATACTTACATTGCATTTCTATCTGTAACATTCTGCAAGTTTCACCTCGCTGAATAAACTTCTCATGTTAGCCTGACTCCAGGGCTGCTTTACACCCATTCTGATCTTTTTTCCACTAATTGGTCTTTAGACCAATCACATCAGATCTTTTTCAGAGCTCATCTGATTGGTCAAAAGATCAATTAGTGCGACAAAGATCAGAATTGGGCTGCCTGTGATATCAGCCCATTAGTAACTGCCTCCTGACTGTTACCAGCTAAATGTGGGCTGAGATGTGAAACCACTCAATTATTCAACATCTTAAGTATGACCTTCGTGTATGTGGCATCCCCTTCCTCTCTAATGCTAGTGAAGAAAGAAAAAACATCTTCTGCAGTTGAATTATTAATGTTTTTGGTCAGACAGCCATGCTGAAGCCATGCCCTTCCTTGTTAGCTGTCCTACCTCTCTCTCACCTCGCTCTCTTCTCCCCCTCCAGGAGGAGTGTCGGGGCCTGAGGGAGGGCCATGCGGGGCTAGAGCAGCAGTTGGCGTCGGCCCAGAGCACGGTGGCCATCGAGCAGACGGAGAAGACCAAGCTGCAGCAGGAGGTGCAGGAGTCCAAGAAGGAACAGGACGACCTCCTCATGCTGCTGGCCGACCAGGACCAGAAGATCCTTAACCTCAAGCAACGTCTCAGAGACCTGGGAGAGACGGTAAGAGAAACCATCTGTTCCTATTGTAGACCTAGACCGTGTTCTCAAACTACAGAGGAAGATCCTCCACCTCAGAAGTTCAAAGGTTTATGTTATTATTATTGTTTTAGTGGAGGTAGATGGTCATGTTAGGTTAGTTGGATGTTGTGAGGTTTTAGATTATGCTAATATTTAATATTTCATTGTTACATGTAAGGCTGGTTTCCTGGAGAGCTGTGATGAGTCATTCTACCTGTGTAGTAGTTGAATGAGGACAACTTGTCGTCCTAACCAGCTAGCCCTACTGTCCCTGTACTCCCTGTGCCCTAGTTAGAATGTGACCCTCTCCTCACAGATTGATGAAGACGAAGATGAGATAGACGCCCGGGACCAATTCGGTGAAGATGACGACGATGATGATGAGGAGGAGGATGAAGAGAACAATGACTAGAGAGTTCTAGAGGGATGGAAATGTGGCAGACTCAAGGCAACAAAGACATTGCTGCATTAGCCATGTTGTTCTAATACACTATTAGAAAAATGGAAGAATGGACCTAGATGGATTGCTCTCTATCGCTCCAACCCACCATGCTACCTTCTTCTTTACTCCACCCCTCCCTTCATCCCTCGATCGCGTCATCCATTTTAATGTTTAGTTCATTTTATTACAAGATGGTGACAAAGATCCCCCCCCCCCCCCCAAAGAAATGTGCAGTGTGTTCATCTCTGCCATCTTCTACCACATAAACAGAGCAGAGACACTTCTGCATGCATTTCAAGCCTTTTTGTTTCTGCTACAGTAGCGCCATGTTAGGCCTATGCAGTTATTGATTCAATAACCAGGCTTAGTCTCGACTTTACCACAGTGTCGCCACTCAGAGGAACGAGCAGAATTACAGAAAATAACGGACGGCGAAGACGGACGGATGTACGGACACCACGCAGTCGGACGAACGGATGCCCTCTTTGACCGCCTCTTTCGTTGCCATAGTAACTGCACTGTAGACCACCAGTTGAAGACCTGTAAGGGTCCTTGAGGCTCAACGTCCTCGATGACCCCCCCCCCCCCACCCCCACACCACAAATGTATCTGTGTATACACTCTCCCTCTTGGCACCAGTTCAGTCAGTGTTCTATCATAACTGTTTCCAATATGAGCTTGACCCCTCAGCTACAGTACTGCTCTGCAATATGCTGCAACGTTCTCTGATGATAGAAAAAGATGTAAAAGAGATATTTTTGCAACTTTTGGCAAGTGACCTGACGTCCAGCTTCTGTGTGATTGTTGTAACTTAACAATTTATGAGCCACATTGAAATAAATAAAATGATCTATAAATCTGTACAGCCTGTAGGAATACTTGTGAATACTTACTATACACTTTGACTAAATCTGTTTCATAGATGAAAACGAGGGATTTTTCATTTCACTTCAACAGTATTTTATGTCATTTCAAAAGTGGTGTTAACTTAAGAAGTAGCTGAACTTTTTAAACCAACATTTAAACCAACTAAACTACTAAAGTAGCTCTATAAACCCACAGGGCTGGTTTCTGCCTGTTATTTTAAAGACTTAAAAGTTTCCTCATATTTTTGCCTATTGATTCTATACATATTACATTAGTCTTATGCCAAAGTGAATTCTTTGTGTGAATACATACTGATTCTGAATAGACATTTGACCGTAATTGTTGATATAAGAAATATTGACCATCCATCTGGGTTCCGCTTTGAAACTTTTTGTGTTTGAAGAATGAGATGTAAAAATGTATTTCATTTTATAGCTCTAATGAATTTCACAGTTTTGGTGTGAAAAACTTTAGTAAAATTATAAGCTAGAAGAAAATAGCCTGAAATCCAAATTGATGTGCTCTGTTTTCCTATTGAGCATATCAGTTAGGATGGCTGGCTAAAGAGAAATACTACAGTACTTCAATATTTGCAATATGGAGTTTATCGCATTTACTAGGGAAAGAATTTAAAATATTTAGCTTTTGCAATATTGAATTTAAGTTGCATTTTTTTTTGTTCCTTTTCGGACAAGTCACAATGACATCCAGATCTAGACCCCTAATCTGAACAGTGCCATTGTTTGTGTCTGGCCTGCATAAAGTTTCAGTTTTTTGATTAACTGCACCATTGTTTCCTTGTTTCTTCTGTGTTTTCCTTGTTTGGTAAGATACTAGACCCTCCCATTTTATTTATACATACATACATACATACATACATACATACATACATACATACATACATACATACATACATACATACATGCATACATACAGTGGGGAGAAGAAGTATTTGATACACTGCCAATTTTGCACCTATGATTTTTATCATAGGTACACTTCAACTGTGAGAGACGGAATCTAAAATCCAGAAAATCACTGTTTGATTTTTAAGTAATTAATTAGCATTTTATTGCATGACATAATTTGATACATCAGAAAAGCCAAACTGAATATTTCGTACAGAAACCTTTGTTTGCCATTACAGAGATCATACGTTTCCTGTAGTTCTTGACCAGGTTTTCACACACTGCAGCAGCAAATTTAAAAAATATATATATTTATTTTTTGGGCCCACTCCTCCATACAGACCTTCTCCAGATCCTTCAGGTTTCGGGGCTGTCGCTGGGCAATACGGACTTTCAGCTCCCTCCAAAGATTTTCTATTGGGTTCAGGTCTGGAGACTGGCTAGGCCACTCCAGGACCTTGAGATGCTTCTTACGGAGCCACTACTTAGTTGCCCTGGCTGTGTGTTTTGGGGCGTTGTCATGCTGGAAGACCCAGCCACGACCCATCTTCAATGCTCTTACTGAGGGAAGGAGGTTGTTGGCCAAGATCTCGCAATACATGGCCCCATCCATCCTCCCCTCAATACGGTGCAGTCGTCCTGTCCCCTTTGCAGAAAAGCATCCCCAAAGAATGATGTTTCCACCTTCATGCTTCACGGTTGGGATGGTTTTCTTGGGGTTGTACTCATCCTTCTTCTTCCTCCAAACATGGCGAGTGGAGTTTAGACCAAAAAGCTCTATTTTTGTCTCATCAGACCACATGACCTTCTCCCATTCCTCCTTTGGATCATCCAGATGGTCATTGGCAAACTTCAGACGGGCCTGGACATGCACTGGCTTGAGCAGGGGGACCTTGCGTGTGCTGCAGGATTTTAATCCATGACGGCGTAGTGTGTTACTAATGGTTTTCTTTGAGACTGTGGTCCCAGCTCTCTTCAGGTCATTGACCAGGTCCTGCCGTGTAGTTCTGGGCTGATCCCTCACCTTCCTCATGATCATTGATGCCCCACGAGGTGAGATCTTGCATGGAGCCCCAATCACCAAGGGTGATTGACCGTCATCTTGACCTTCTTCCACTTTCTAATAATTGAGCCAACAGTTGTTGCCTTCTCACCAAGCTGCTTGTCTATTGTCCTGTATCCCATCCCAGCCTTGTGCAGGTCTACAATTTTATCCCCGATGTCCTTACACAGCTCTCTGGTCTTGGCCATTGTGGAGAGGTTGGAGTCTGTTTGATTGAGTGTGTGGACAGGTGTCTTTTATACAGGTAACGAGTTCAAACAGATACAGGTAATGAGTGGAGAACAGGAGCGATTCTTAAAGAAAAACGAACAGGTCTGTGAGAGACGGAATTCTTACTGGTTGGTAGGTGATCAAATACTTATGTCATGCAATAAAATGCTAATTAATTACTTAAAAATCATACAATGTGATTTTCTGGATTTTTGTTTTGGATTCCGTCTCTCACAGTTGAAGTGTACCTATGATAAAAATTAAAGACCTCTACATGCTTTGTAAGTAGGAAACACTGACAATTTTGCAGGTTATTAAATACTTGTTCTCCCCACTGTATATATTATTGTTTAGTTTACAGTATTGGCCTGCACAGATTCTTTAGAATACCACACCCTTCATGCCTCACATTTTCAGTTGATTGGCACATCATTAGGTTAATTTCATATAGGAACACCTCATCCGGCCTTAACCCATTAGTATTTCCATGATTGACAGACAATTGTTAATTTCATATGGGAAAACTTAATCCAGCCTATCAGTATTTTAAATATTGTCCCACAAAGTGAGGGGAATGCTTCCTGGAAGGCAGGTAATACGATCCACACCTGGTTCTGGTTCTGGTGAAGCACATGCTGCAGTGCTGTCTACTCTGCTCCTCCTGTGCTGTAAACCTTGCCTGCCATGTTTCCACAGTGCTGGGCCCAGTTGCCAAGGTAGACAGCAGGCACACTCCCTGACTTTCCAGCCCATTGACTCTGAGAGCTGGGTGAATGTAGCAGAGACACACACACATATATTACAATATACACAGGCTGAGGTTGTGACAGTAGTACTGTATCTTTTCTGCAGAATGATTTTTATTATGGCAGGAGAGCAGTAGGTAACAAGATGACATAAAGGATTCAGGTCTGTACAGTGAGTGGTGTGCTACATTTACACAGCGTTTTCATAATATCCAAGAAAAATGTATAGTCAGAGCTGTAGTCATAAAACAGTAATGTAGGAGGGAACAAATTGATGTGGAGGGAACAAATTGATGTGGAACACATTTTAGAATAGAAACTGTGTTCAAGGACAGAGATGATATTATACAGGTTCATATGTTTGCGAGGAACTTCCTTGCCCTCTCTTAAGCTGTACTGTATCAGTTTTAATTAAACAAATAAAATAACTACGTTTATGTAATGTTTACTGTAGTGTGAGCGTCATACCCCCCCCCCCCCCCCCCCCCCCCACCCCCAGTCTTTGAAACAGCAAAGGCCTAGATTTGAAGGTCCTTTAAAGTTGTTCCCAATGTCATAGGAAGATTGTTCTTATTTTGGTTTCCTTGACAAATGGTCTGCATGCAGCAGAGTCCTGGTTCAACCCTTCAAATGATAGTGTTGACTAGGGGAAGGTAATGCCAACTAAATCATGTTCAAGAAATACAAACATGTAAATGAAGTTAGAAATGACACCCCTGGTTTTTGTGTAAGTGTGAAAAAGGACACGTATAATTTTCAAATGTTCTATCAGCGAATTATGACATTCCCTACACTGGATATTCCATACCTTAGGCTGTCGGTAAATCGTTTTTTTATGCCCTACGTATCATAGCACTTGGGTATATTTTTATGACAAGAAACATTACTCTCTCGACAGTAGAGAGACTAAGTTCAGCCGTGATGCTACAGAGAGACCTTTCAAATCAAAACATTTATTGTGCAGTATGAACCCAACAACACACATGACGTCATTATGAATGTGTTCCTATGAGGTAGGTGTTCCATGTTGAGTTATTGGCTGTTACTGAGCATGACACTACCATTCAAGATTTGTACAGCCCATAATGTGATCCACTTGGAATAATATGCATGGCTGTTGAGAATTAAATGTTCATGCACAGTAACACACAATGAACAGTTGTTCCATGACAAATTCCATATTTGAGCATGTGTGTGTACAACCCCCTGTGCCCCACTGACAACAACATACAAGTGATGAGCACTTCTCCTACCGGCATGAGATGTTCCCAGACACATGGGACAAGATAATGATAACCCATACATGTGTTCTAGGTCTAGTCTGTGAGGGTTGTTCCCTGCTCTAGACTACCTCCCTATTATCACCCTATTCTTTGAAATGTCCCCTTCAGTGTTCTCTCCCTCTGTTCATAAATCATCATGCCGTTACAGTGTACCTCCACTTGGGGGAGACAAAGCTTCTCCAGCGCGTCACTTCTTTGTATAACATGGATTAGGATGACGGATGAAAACAATACAGTATGAATGACTGTTACAAATAAATAATCGTCAATCTCATTTGATGTAAGAGACGTTTGAGTAACCAGGTCTGTAATTCTATCAATTGTATCGTTGCAGATGTTTAATTATTTGTAAATGCATTGGCCTTATTACCAAGGAACATCAACGGCAGCATAATATTTCTCACCTTGTTACAATTACATTGAAAGTCATATTTTATTGCACATTTTCTAGTGGCTAAATGTATATTTGTATTTATTAGAATCTCCATTGGCAGCAGCTACTCGTCCTGTGGTCCAGCAAAATTAAGGCAGTTATACAATTTTAAAAACATTACAATACATTCACAACAGATTTCACAACACATTAAGTGTGTGCCCTCAGGCCACTACTCTACTACCACAAATCTACAACACAAAATCCATATGTACGTGTGTGTTTAGTGCGTACGTTAAATAACTCCAATAATTGGCGTATAGGACCCAGGCACATATGTTGTGGGTTGGAAGACATCACTGTAACTGGTGCCAGTATCCAGCCAGCATTGACCCATATAAGGGAATTACCTTACAGTAAATACTTTTTACAGGCTTCAATGGATTATATGCACCATGATCATCCTGTAGCGCGCGTATGTCATTTATAGGCTACAAAACGCGTTCCGAGGAAATTACGCATATGTTAATAGATTTAATGGTGTTATTGTAGTGGTGCTCTTTACTTGAGTGTGACCATATTGCTTAGCAGCCTGTCATTGTTTTAAATATCAATGGCACTGTGAGGTCACAGCTACGTCGCATCCATAGGGACCGTCCACGATTGTTCCCGGGGTTACTTTATAGCACGTTCTCTATGCGTCAATAAAGGGGTCCTTTTTAGTCACGGTGGACCGAAGGCGAGCGGTCTGTTGCAAGGCAAAGCCTGACCACGACTTTGGGACCGTTTTCCAGAGGACCAGACGACTGGGAGAACTACAATAGCAACCCCACTCTTTGTGGGAAAGAGCCCCCCTCCTCTCCCTTCCCTCCACGGCTCTGAACATCGCTCTTTCCACCGCTCTTTCCACTCCACCCCTCTTAGGTTGGGTCCCGCAGAGCTTTACCTCGCGTGTCGATTTTTTTTCATCACTGCGGTGAGTGTGTGTGTGTGTGTGTGTGAAGTCTGTGAGCTGACACAGAAATACCCTTATGGTAACCGCCTCAGTCATACAGCTGACATGTAAATCGACTTGCCAGCCGGCTATCAAAACCGAGCCAGACATTGAAGACATACGGCAAATTAAGACACCCGCCTCAAGAGAAGCACTCCACCATCCATCCACCTCTGCAGTTCAGTCCTCTCCGGAAAATCTTTCCACCTGCCGACACATCTTATATGACCGTCTCAAAGGTAAGAAGTTGCTATATTGTATCTACCGCTCTTGTATCTACCGCTTCTTGATAACAACTAATGTTACCAGCGGCTCACGTTACAAATACGAATGTGGTTGTTACATTAATATCGTAACCGAGCCTAAATATTGTTTTGAAGGACGGTTTATTTAGCTTGACTGGCCGTGTGGCTATGTCCACAGCACTGCCACGCGGCTGTATGTAAGCTACTCACTCCTGTCATGTAGAAATTAAATGAACACAAATGTATGATAACTAGCTACCAATTTGACAACAATATACGCATTTTAGCGTATGTTTCAGGGTGCATTGAAGGGATTGGCAGGCGGTGTTACGGAGCACCCAGCTATCGCTTTCAGGGCGTTTTACTGTACTACTGGTGGCCTTCATCCGTTCGCCAGGGATGATGTACGATTACTCCATAGTGTTACACAGAGGAAGACGTAAACAAACTTGAAGGCAACATACTTGGTGTTTTGAAGCATGGGTTTAATGCTGAACATATGTGTAGGTTAGTGGTGGGATGGAACCTGGACTTGTCTCCTCACTCACAGCCTCTTCCTCTGTATAAACGTGTAGTTAGTTAGTTATAAGGCATGGCGTGAACCAAGTCTCCACTTGTTTAACCCAAGTGTAATATTTAGGCTTAAAAGTAGGCTACAATAGTAACCCATGCATTATAAGAGAGCCGCATGTCTACTATTTTGTATTGAAAGGACAACTTGAGTATTTTGCTTAATTTACTGAGTTTTGAGTTTTTTTGGGGGGGTGAGATGTTGGTGAGGCAATCCAATTAGATATGTAGCGATGTATACATGTTCTAGTCTTTCAGGCTGAAGGGAAGACTGGCCAAATAATGCATTAGGAAAATGTATATTATCGCCTGAGATGGTGAACAACACTTTTGTAGCTAGAATAAGTTTAAAATCTTTTATTAAAAAAGCATCTCCTTACAGCCAATATTGAAGAAAGGTGAGGAACATGAGGATAAAGATTAGAACAGCGTTTCCCAAACTCGTTCATGTTTTGGTTTCTGCCCTGGCACTACACAGCTGATTCAACTAACCAACTAATCATCAAGCTTTGATCATTTGAATAAGCTGTGTAGTGTTAGGGAAAAAAAACAAAACGTGCACCCATTTGGGTCCCCAGGACCGAGTTTGGGAAATGCTGGGCTAAAGGGAAGACTATTGAATGATGATAATGATTAGAACGTCATGTCTAGCAGCAGTCAGTTAATCAGTCCTATCCTCAGTTGGCAGATAGTTATACCCAAACATCGGTTAATGGAAGGTGTAGGTCACAATTAGAGGTCTACCGATTATGATTTTTCAATGCCATACCAATTATTGGAGGCCCAAAAAAGCCGATACTGATTAATCGGACCATTTTTAAAATGTATTTTATTTGTAATAATGACAATTACAACAATACTGAATGAACACTTATTTTAACTTAATATAATACATCAATAAAATCAATATAGCCTCAAATAAATAATGAAACATGTTCAATTTGGTTTAAATAATGTAAAATCAAAGTGTTGGAGAACGTAAAAGTGCAATATTTGCCATGTAAGAAAGCTAACGTTTCATTTCCTTGCTCAGAACATGAGAACATATGAAAGCTGGTGGTTCCTTTTAACATGAGTCTTCAATATTCCCAGGTAAGAAGTTTTAGGTTGTAGTTATTATAGGAATTATACGACTATTTATCTCCATACCATTTGTATTTCATTAACCTTTGACTATTGGATGTTCTTATAGGCACTTTAGTATTGCCAGTGTAACAGTATAGCTTCCGTCCCTCTCCTCGCTCCTCCCTGGACTCGAACCAGGAACACATCGACAACAGCCACCCTGGAAGCAGCGTTACCCATGCAGCGCAAGGGTAACAACTACTCCAAGGCTCAGAGCGAGCGAGTGACGTTTGAAACGCTATTAGCGCGCTAACTAGCCAGCCATTTCACTTCGGTTACACCAGCCTCATCTCGGGAGTTGATATGCTTGAAGTCATAAACAGCGCAATGCTTGACGCACAACGAAGAGCTGCTGGCAAAATGCACGAAAGTGTTGTTTGAATGAATGTTTACTTTGAATGAATGTTTACGTGCCTGCTTCTGCCTACCACCGCTCAGTCAGATACTTAGATACTTGTATGTTTTTATGCTCAGTCAGATTATAAGCAATGCATAACACGCTAGATAATATCTAGTAATATCATCAACCAGGTGTAGTTAACTAGTGGTTATGATTGATTGATTGTTTTTTTATAAGATAAGTTTAATGCTAGCTAGCAACTTAACTTGGCTTACTGCATTCGCGTAACAGGCAGTCTCCTTGTGGAGTGCAACAAGAGACAGGTCGTTATTGCGTTGGACTCGTTAACTGTAAGGTTGCAAGATTGGATCCCCCGAGCTGACAAGGTGAAAATCTGTGGTTCTGCCCCTGAACGAGGCAGTTAACCCATCGTTCCTAGGCAGTCATTGAAAATAAGAATGTGTTCTTAACTGACTTGCCAAGTTAAATAAAGATTAAATAAAGGTGTAAATACCGATTTCCGATTGTTATGAAAACTTGAAATCGGCCCTAATTAAACCGCCATTCTGATTAATCGGTCGACCTCTAGTCACAATAAAAGTAGCCTAGTAGATAGAAACACACTTCTAGTATTTTTCACACTCAGTGAAATCTCTGCCGCCAATGCTTTAAAGCTGGACCATAAACCGCTGGCCCATATCTGTGTCATGTTATTACTAAGACAGTCAACAGATGCTGGAGATTCTCTATTGTGTCTCAAATGGCACCCTATTCCCTATATAGTAGTGCACTACTTTTGATCAGGGCCAATAGGGCTCTGATCAAAAGTAGTGCATTATTGGGAATAGGGTGCCATTTTGGGATGCACATTTTTGTCTTTCACACCCGTCCACACTGCCCGTTTATTAACCATAGCTTCTATGCCACAGGGTTGTGACTGGTTGCAATGCCCTTTTGTACGTTGCTTGTTACACTGTTTGGCATTCTGGATAGCTCACTCTTCCCTGAGACGTTGGGTTTTTCTGTCTAATGCTTGACACGCCAACAAAAAAGTAAATTCAAACAAGTCGTGATTTAGGTTATATTCTGACAAAAATAGTGGTCATATGTACAGTCATGTATAATATTTACAATTATACAGTAAGTATGTAAACCGAATATGTGACCCATATTCAGGTTATTTACTGTAATACTGCTGAATGAAGTCAATAGAAGGACCATGCAGCAAAGTACAGCAACTTTATTGTAGCAGGAGGTATCAAAGTCCTCACTGTAAGAGCTTTCTTGATTGGAGGCGTGGCCCTGTGCAAACATGGCCTTGAACCGGAGTGCTTTGTAGCTTACTTACATTTGATTGACAGACACAATCTCAGAGAAAACATGGAACCTAGGCTAGCTAGCATACATCACTCACTGTTGAGTAACTGAGATAGGAAATGGTTTATGTTCTGTACTGTGAAATCCAGAACTATGTTAAATGACGTTTCCCTGACTACCTGTATGCACATATATATATATATATTTTTAAATGTAACCTTTATTTAACTAGGCAAGTCAGTTAAGAATAAATTCTTATTTACAACGACAGATTTCTATCTTGTTACCTTTCAGTTACTGGCCCAACGCTCTAACCACTAGGCTACCTGCCACCCCAGAGTAACTTGCGTTTGAGTTCTGCTACAGGAAGCTTACATACATTGATGGTGTTTGAGAAATTGCTGAAGTCGGTCTTTCTGTGTTACACACGCCGGCCCTGTTCACTCTGAGAATGTATTGGGTCAGTAGCACATCCTTGGAATGTTGCCTGCAATCAGCACAGAGGTGAATCAACCAATTAGGAGGTGGTGTTGTGTAACACTGTCAGATAGGATACTGTAGAGAACACAGAGGAATAACACAACACTATGTTCTGTTGTCAGCCTAGTGCCCAATCTTTTCCACTCTCTGTGCTGTGTCTCTATTCTCATTTGGGAATAGCCAACATTTGATTTACTTAATTGAGGAAAAGTTGCCTACTTGACTTGGCCAGTTAGTCATAGTGGTTGACAACCGGTATGTGTGTGTGCCTGTCTGCGTGTGTGAGTAAGTGTGTGTGTACGTGCCTATGACTCTGTGTTTTGCGTTTGGACACTTAGGAACTGAACCACTCTATAAGAGGGCCCGAAGGGGAGGGATGTCACTTCACATACTTGGTTGCCTCATTGTCATGGATATCTAGTCTGTTTGCAGGAGGAGACATGAACACACTGACTGACTGTACATCTGCCTCACTCAGTCATGTCCCATACCAATAAGCCTGCATGTAGACTGTGTTCTTCCATGGAGCTCTGACTCAGAGAGGAGTTATTTATTTGATTTCATCCCCCCCACCTCCTTGAGGCTGGTTTCCTATGACATTCCCCACTGATGATGGCCTGCCTGTCAAATCAAATGTTTTGTCACGTACACAGTTTATACAGCAGGTATGAAAGGTGCAGTGAAATGCTCGTCTGCTAGCTACCTCAACATTCCAGTACTATAATTAATAATAATCAATAATAAATAAGTAATCGAAGAGGTAGTATGCAGAGTAATATATTGGTATGTACACAATAGGATATACAGAATAGATCATGAATGTGCTGTGTCAAGTATGATTGCATTTACATATAAAGTGACTAAAATGTCAATGTAAAATGTGGAGAGTCAGTGGCAACAGTCAGTAAGGTGCCGGGCCCGGTTTCCCAAAAGCATCTTCAGGCTAAGTTCATCTTTAGAACCTTTTGTAGGAGCATTGTTGAATCTCCGAGCTGTTCCCCAAAACCATCGTTACAAAATGTGCCCTTGAAAACGTGTGTTATTTCCCGACTGCCTCAGACCACTTGTGGAACAGCTTAGTGCTTCGTTAGATGCGTTTTCCCCACCGCGTCACTTTATTCACAGAACATCTCCGCCGTACATAGAATCAAGACGCCTATCTGTCTCTCTGTTGCCAGTGTCTTTGCAATTTTTTTACAAAGAAGCGGGATAAGACAATGCTTCAAATTGAGCTGAGATGACTGCATGAAAAGTTGAAATAGCATTCCTACAGTATAGGCTTCATAGGCCCATATATCTAAATGATATTGAAATACATTTCATGGTCATTCAATTGAGTTTGATTTGGCTACTGTCTGTCATTTTTGCCTCAATATGTTTCATGATTTGTAGCCTAACGTGCACAATGATGTGTCAAATCTTGATTTAGTGCATTATTATAGGCTAAGCATTAGAATAAGCCGCCTCAATGTTTGCAGCCGTAGGTGATAATATCTCTCTAGGAACTGATCCGTTGTCAGTGTTGTGGAGTAATTCTAATGCTAAGGTAAGATTTGAATGGAGAAAGTTGACCCGAGAGCAGCACTGCCTTTCTTTTGATCCTATCAGTATCCACACATGCCTCAATGACACACTTTTGGGAAACATAGGAAAGATGCATGGTTAAAACACGCGTCAGCCTAAGTTCCATCGCTATCGGGAAACCGGGCCCGGGTCTGTGCAGGGAGACAGCTAGGGTTAGCTGTTAAGCAGTCTGATGGCTTGGTGGTAGAAACCGGGCCCAGGTCTGTGCAGGGAGACAGCTAGGGTTAGCTGTTAAGCAGTCTGATGGCCTGGTGGTAGAAACCGGGCCCAGGTCTGTGCAGGGAGACAGTTAGGGTTAGCTGTTAAGCAGTCTGATGGCCTGGTGGTAGAAACCGGGCCCGGGTCTGTGCAGGGAGACAGCTATGGTTAGCTGTTAAACAGTCTGATGGCCTGGTGGTAGAAACCGGGCCCGGGTCTGTGCAGGGAGACAGCTATGGTTAGCTGTTAAGCAGTCTGATGGCCTGGTGGTAGAAATCGGGCCCGGGTCTGTGCAGGGAGACAGCTATGGTTAGCTGTTAAACAGTCTGATGGCCTGGTGGTAGAAACCGGGCCCGGGTCTGTGCAGGGAGACAGCTATGGTTAGCTGTTAAACAGTCTGATGGCCTGGTGGTAGAAACCGGGCCCGGGTCTGTGCAGGGAGACAGCTATGGTTAGCTGTTAAGCAGTCTGATGGCCTGGTGGTAGAAACCGGGCCCGGGTCTGTGCAGGGAGACAGCTATGGTTAGCTGTTAAGCAGTCTGATGGCCTGGTGGTAGAAGCTGTCTCTGAGCCTGTTGGGCCGAGACCAGATGCTCAGATACCGCTTACCAGATGGTAACAGAGTGAATGGTTCCTGGCTCGGGTGACAGGAGTCCTTGACGGCCTTCTGGGCCCTCGTCAAACACCGTTTTGAGTAGATGTCTTGGAGGGCAGGAAGCTCGCCCCCAGTGATGTCTATGGCCTCACAGTATGGCTCAGGTGATTTGTATTCTCTGACTCTTGATCTAAGGTCTGTTTAGTGTTTTCCTCCCCTAAATGTTAAGGTCAGGAATATGGGCCTGTAAGCACATCCTAGATCAGTGCCAAGGGGCTACCTGCAGGGCCGGACTAGCACAGCTACAGTTTGTAGCTAATCTCATGCTATTCTATACATTTTTCCATGAGGCTGAGAGAATATTTTGCCGTTTTAAAGCTAAATTCCTGCAATTCTACACTTTGTCATGGCTTATAACGTGTTCATGGGTCATTCTCACAAAACGGTGTCACTTTTCACAACATTTCCTGTTGAATCACTGAAAATACAAATATTTTATTTGACATGTATTATTTTAATTAAAGCGGGTGTTTGGGAATAAGAACCTAATTCTGGAGGCATATAAGTGAACAAATGAACTAAACTTGGGCTTGTCTTTGTACTACAACTTTTTTTTTACTGATTGGAGTTTTTACAGGAACTTGAAAAAGTGTTATGGTAATGAGACACAGACACTGTGTTTAAACCATAATATTTATTATGTACAATGTCAACTTAAACTATTATACCATTTGTATGATTTATGGGACAAACTACAGCAACATAATTTTGTGTTTTATTCAAATAAGTTAGCTTTTTATAAATATTATATATAAATGACCCAATTTTAATTTAATCCGTTACTAATTTCAGTAATGAGAATTTGGGTGAAAATTGATCAAATTCAGGTGAAAATGTCTTTATTTAAAAGCTACACATTCTAGTCCTCAGAATGGTAGTTGATTTTTGCAGATGCATCATGGTTTTTAGGACTCAATTTGCTACAGACATTTTAAAACTACTTTCATGAGAATCACCCTCATATGCCATCTGGGGGGTGACATGCCCTTACAAGCCGTCATGTTAATCCAGCCCTGGCTACCTGGAGACATGATTTCATCACTCTGGACTCTAACCCCCACTCCTTCTGATTGTGCCATTGAGCTAACAACATAAATCTATTGTCTTCCTGGTTACATTCTTCTCATAAAGGTCTGATTATTCACCCTTTTCCATGAGTCTCCACAGATTGACATTTCCAGTGACTTGATTTATTTTGTAGTGGAGAGAGGTTCTAGAAAGTGGTGCGGATTGATTGATTTCAAGATTACTGTGTTTTGTTGAGGTGAACTGAGATTAGTTTGTTTGAATGTTGTGGTTGTAGTATTGAACAACCAGCCATCACATACTCTCACATACTGAATTTCTATCGATGAAACATTTTTATTGTTTAATCTGTTTGTGTTCCTTATTAGGCCCACAACTCTTAGATATAACATTTGTTTGATGAAATAACCTTATTGGGCACCTGACCATTACGGCGTGGAATTTTGTGGCTGAGCCGAGCTTTCCAAATACTGTACCGCACAAATTCCATCCAAGGGACCAATCTGTTGTCTGGGATGATTACATCCCTTACAATGGCTCTTACTGAAATCCTCAAATGCTTTTACGTAACCACCGAGCCATCTGCACGTGACATACCGAGACCACCCCCGACTGTCACTGTCGTAGTCGCTGACACACACACACACACACACACACTGTCCTCTACAGTTGTCATTACCATAACACGTATTTC
>NW_022263269.1:0-12500 GCF_002021735.2 Oncorhynchus kisutch
TCTGTAGCACTAATTCCAAAACGCCCCGGCCACAGCTCTGCACCCACTGAAGCAACTTCCCAAGCACCCCCGCTTCTCCTCCACCCAAATCCAGTCAGCTGATGTTCTGAAAGAGCTGCAAATCTGGATCCCTATAATTCAGCTGGACTAGACAATCTGGACCCTCTTTCTAAAAATGATCCACCTTAATTGTCGAAACCCCTATTGTTGAAACCCCTGTTGAGATCCCCAAAGATTGGAAAGCTGCCGCGGTCGGTCATCCCCTCTTCAAAGGGGGAGACACTCTAGATCCAAACTGTTATAGACCTATGTCCATCCTGCCCTTCCTTTCTAAATCTTTGAAACCCAAGTTAACAAACATATCACCTACCATTTCGAATCCCACCGTGCCTCTCCAATCTGCAATCTGGTTTCTCTGAGCTGGTCATGGGTGCACCTCAGCCACGCTCAAGTTCCTAAATTATATCATAACCGCCATCTATAAAAGACAGTACTGTGCAGCTGTCTTCATTGACCTGGCCAAGGCTTTCGACTCTGTCAATCACTGCATTCTTAGCCTTGGTTTCTCAAATGATTGCCTCGCCTGGTTCACCAACTGCTTCTCAGATAGAATTCAGTGTGTCAAATCGGAGGGCCTGTTGTCTGGACCTCTGGCAGTCTCTATGGGAGTGCCACAGGGTTCAACTTTCGGGCCGACTATTTTCTCTGTATATATCAGTGATGTCGCTCTTGCTGCTGGTGATTCTCTGATCCACCTCTACGCAGGCGACACCATTCTGTCTGGCCCTTCTTTGGACACTGTTAACAAACCTCCAAACGAGCTTCAATTCCATACAACCCTCCTTCTGTGGCCTCCAACTGCTTTTAAATGCTAGTAAAACTTGATGCATGCTCTTCAACCGCCTGCTGCCCACACCCTCCTGCCCGACTAGCATCACTAATCTGGACGGTTCTGACTTAGAATATGTGGACAACTATAAATACCTAGGTGTCTGGTTAGACTGTGAACTCTCCTTCCAGACTCACATTAAGAATCTCCAATCCAAAAATTAAATCTAGAATTGGCTTCCTATTTCGCAACAAAGCCTCCTTCACTCATGCTGCCAAACATACCCTCGTAAAACTGACTATCCTACCGACCCTTGACTTCAGCAATGTCATTTACAAAATAGCCTCCAACACTCTACTAAGCAAACTGGATGCAGTCTATCACAGTGCCATCCGTTTTGTCATGACAGCCCCATATACTACCCACCACTGCGACCTGTATGCTCTCGTTGGCTGGCCCTCGCTACATTTTCATCTACAAGTCTCTGCTAGGTAAAGCCCCACCTTATCTTATCTCACTGGTCACCATAGCAACACCCACCCGTAGCACGCACTTCAGCAGGTATATTTCACTGGTCATCCCCAAAGCCAGTACTTACTTTGGCCGCCTTTCCTTACAGTTCTCTGCTGCCAATGACTGGAACGAATTGCAAAAATCACTGAAGCTGGAGACTTATCTCCCTTTCTAACTTTAAGCATCCGCTGTCAGAGCAGCTTACCAATCACTGTACCTGTACACAGCAAATCTGTAAATAGCACACCCAACTACCTCATCCCCATATTATTATTTATCTTCTTGCTCTTTTTCACCCTGGTATCTCTACTTACATATCATCATCTGCAGATCTATCACTCCAGTGTTAATGCTAAATTGTAATTATTTCGCCTCTATGGCCTATTTATTGCCTTTACCTCCCTACTCTTCTACATTTGCACACACTGTACAAAAATGATTATTCTTCTTTTTCTTTTCTTTTTTCTTTTGTGTTATTGACTGTACGTTTGTTTATGTGTAACTCCGTGTTGTTGTTTTTGTCGCACTGCTTTGCTTTATCTTGGCCAGGTCGCAGTTGTAAATGAGAACTTGTTCTCAACTGGCCTACCTGGTTAAGTAAAGGTGATTAATAAATCCCAAAAATAAAATAATGTTATATTATGTATATACAGTGTTGTAACGATGTGCCAAATGGTTAGAGTACAAAAGGGAAAATATATAACATAAATATGGGTTGTATTTACAATGGTGTTTGATCTTCAGTGGTTGCCCTTTCCTTGTGGCAACAGGTCACAAATCTTGCTGCTGTGATGGCACACTGTGGTATTTCACCCAGTATATATGGGATGATGGCACACTGTGATATTTCACCCAGGAGATTATCACAATCGGGTTTGTTTTCGAATTCTTGTGTGTCTGTGTTCATCTGAGGGAAATATGTGTCTCTAATATGGTCATACATTGGGCAAGGAGGTTAGGAAGTGCAGCTCAGTTTGTGGGCAGTGTGCACATAGCCTGTCTTCTCTTGAGAGCCAGGTCTGGCGTTCGGCGCCCTTTCTCAATAGCAAGGCTATGCTCACTGAGTCTGTACATAGTCAAAGCTTTTCTTAAGTTTGGGTCAGTCACAGTGGTCAGGTATTCTGCCACTGTGTGCTCTCTGTTGAGGGTCAAAATAGCATTCTAGTTTGCTTAGTTTTTTTGTGAATTCTTCCCAATGTGGTCAAGTAATTATCTTTTGCTTTCTCAGGATTTGATTTGGGTCTAATTGTGCTGCTGTCCTGTGGGGTCTGTTTGAGTTTGTGAACAGAGCCCCAGGACCAGCTTTGCTTAGGGGACTCTTCTCCAGGTTCATCTCTCAGTAGGTGATGGCTTTGTTATGAAAGGTTTGGGAATCGCTTCCTTTTAGGTGGTTATAGAATTAATGACTCTTTTCTGGATTTTGGATAATTAGCGGTATCGGCCTAATTCTGCTCTGCATGCATTATTTGGTGTTTTACGTTGTACACGGGGGGATATTTTTACAGAATTCTGCATGCAGAGTCTCAATTTGGTGTTTGTCCCATTTTTGTGAATTATTGGGTTTGTGAGCGCCCCAGACCTCACAGCCATAAAGGGCAATGGGTTTTATAACTGAATCAAGTATTTTTAGCCAGATCCTAATGTCGAATTTTATGATCCTTTGAATGGCATAGAATGTCATTCTTGCCTTGTCTCTCAGATCGTTCACAGCTTTGTGGAAGTTACCTGTGGCGCTGATGTTTAGGTCCTGTGGTCCTGGCGGACTGGACCTTTTTTAGAACATTATTTTGATCTTACTGAGATTTACTGTCAGCGCCCAGGTCTGGTAGAATCTGTGTAGAAGATCTAGGTGCTGCTATAGGCCCTCCTTGGTTTGGTGACAGCCTCTCTCTCTCTCTCTCTCTCTCTCTCACTTTCTCTCTTCCTCTGTCTTTCTCTCTCTCTCTCCCTCTGTCTCTCTCTCTCTATGTCTATGTCTCTCTCTCTCTCTCTCTCTATAATGTTAGTGCAGTTGATTGTGCCACTGCAGGGTCCACAGGGTTGAGCGTGCACCCGGGCCCCAGGGCTACTTCAGTCTGCTTCTCAGTGTGATCCAGTGCTGGTGGATTGTCCTCTAATGTCTCTAATGGTGACCCTCTACTGTTGGCACTGGGCCACTGCAGACTGAATGGAGCATCCATACTTCCATTGTGAGGGCCACACAAAAGGGTGTTTGTTACAGAGCTGAATCGGACAGGGCGTTTGTGCAAGCCTACCTGCTGTGCTTGTGTGTGTATGTGTTTTGCGTGTTTGTGTGTGTTTGTGTGTACCGCTTGGACTTATCTGTTGGGCCTGCTACGGTGGTGTCTGGTGTTATGTCTGTGTGGGGGTTGTCTGCACGCTTCTCCTTCTGGTTGATTTAAACATTTGTTTTCTTCCAGAATGTGAGGGCTGTCATCCTCAGGATGTCTCTCATCTACAAACCCCCATAGCACTGTTTGTCACAATTCTGTCACAGATGTTTTTGTTGTCCTTGTTTAAGATTGTCACTGGGGACGCTGTGTTGTTATTGACAGGGGGTATGACCTTGTCTCCATGGAGATGGGAGGCGGAGTCGATCTCTGTGTATTTGAACACCCTCTTGGTGACCTCTGGAGACCTGGGAGACATTGGTGACACCCCCTTTAGTTCTCTCCTCTATTGTCTCCTCTGTTGTCCCTCAACAGACATTGTTGTCATGGTATTGCTTTGGGGGAGGAGTGGATTTGGATAAAGACAAGTGTGAAACTAGATGATTTAGTATCCCTTGCTGGCTAAATATTTATACATAAGTTCTGTTCATGGTAACTCAAGTGTATTCAGGGTAGCATAGTATTGAGTATCATTTTACCACTACGGTTACCTGTGAAAGCTTGCCTCCTCCACAGTGATTAGATCTAGCCCCTGTGAAAGCTTGTCTCCTCCACAGTGATTAGATCTAGCCCTGTGAAAGCTTGTCTCCTCCACAGTGATTAGATCTAGGCCTGTGAAAGCTTGTCTCCTCCACAGTGATTAGATCTAGGCCTGTGAAAGCTTGTCTCCTCCACAGTGGATTAGATCTAGCCCTGTAAAAGCTTGTCTCTTCCACAGTGATTAGATCTAGGCCTGTGAAAGCTTGCCTCCTCCACAGTGATTAGATCTAGCCCCTGTGAAAGCTTGTCTCTTCCACAGTGATTAGATCTAGGCCTGTGAAAGCTTGCCTCCTCCACAGCGATTAGATATTGCCCTGTTGAAAGCTTGTCTCCTCCACAGTGATTCGATCTAGCCCTGTGAAAGCTTGTCTCCTCCACAGTGATTAGATCTAGCCCTGTGAAAGCTTGCCTCCTCCACAGTGATTAGATCTAGCCCTGTGAAAGCTTGTCTCCTCCACAGTGATTAGATCTAGCCCTGTGAAAGCTTGTCTCCTCCACAGTGATTAGATCTAGGCCTGTGAAAGCTTGCCTCCTCCACAGTGATTAGATCTAGGCCTGTGAAAACTTGTCTCCTCCACAGTGATTAGATCTAGCCCTGTGAAAGCTTGTCTCCTCCACAGTGATTAGATCTAGCCCTGTGAAAGCTTGTCTCTTCCACAGTGAATTAGATCTAGGCCTGTGAAAGCTTGTCTCTTCCACAGTGATTAGATCTAGGCCTGTGAAAGCTTGTCTCCTCCACAGTGATTAGATCTAGCCCTGTGAAAGCTTGTCTCCTCCACAGTGATTAGATCTAGCCCTGTGAAAGCTTGCCTCCTCCACAGTGATTAGATCTAGCCCTGTGAAAGCTTGCCTCCTCCACAGTGATTAGATCTAGCCTGTGTGGAAAACTTGTCTCCTCCACAGTGATTAGATCTAGCCCTGTGAAAGCTTGTCTCACCACAGTGATTAATGCTAGCCCTGTGAAAGCGTTGTCTCTTCCACAGTGATTAGATCTAGCCCTGTGAAAGCTGTCTCTTCCACAGTGATTAGATCTAGCCTGTGAAAGCTTGTCTCCTCCACAGTGATTAGATCTAGCCCTGTGAAAGTAGTTACCCAGAGTGTTGATGTTTATGTTCTATGGTCCATACCCTCTCGCATCAGACCATGTGGAGAGTTTATTGATACAGTGTAGCTATGTACACGCCTGGCTGTCACAACTGGAGACCTCATTCATAACCCCCCATTCCAGTATTATATGTCTTCAGTTTAGAAACCTGGGTCCAAGAATATGAGGTCCTTAAGGTTAAATTGCAGGAAACAGTTTTCCAACCAAAATGAGCTTTTATTCTGTATGCTTTTTAAAATGTCAATTCAGACAAATTTATTTTAACATCAAATGTAACTCATTTACATAGGGTCACTGTGTTGTGGAACAATGCTATTAAATTCAATTCTCTCTCTCTCTGCCTGCCTGTCTTTCTCATCAGAAGAGGCAAGAAGCACAGCATCATCCTCCGGACACAGTTATCTGTCAGAGTTCACGCTTGTATCGGTGAGTGAAACACTTTTCATTTTGAAGCACTGTGGGTATTTAAGTTGCGACTGTAAAATGCGGAGGTATCTGGAGTCAGACAATGTTGCTAATGTCAACCCTCTGCTGCATCACCTGCACATCTCATTAGAATATATAGTCTCTGTTTGACTTCTTATTGGATGATTGAAAACTATCGCACTATCACTCCCAGCTGCTAGGTACAGTAAATAATACATGACATAATAATCATAATAATAAAAATAATAATGCATAATAACAATAATAATGATTGTTCATAATAATAATACATATTATGATAATACATCATAATAGTGATAATACATAATAATAAACATATTAATAATATACATAATGCTAATACAAAATCATAATACATAACATAAGAATAACACATAACATAATAATACAAATAATAATACATAGTAATAATAATACAAATTATAATACATAATAATAATAATACAAATTATAATACATAATTATAGTAATACATAAGAATAATACATAACAATAATGCATAATAATTATAATAATACATAATTATAATAGTAATAAAAATTATAATACATATAATAGTAATACATAATAATAATACAAATAATAATAAACAAATAATACATAATAATAATACAATAATAATAAACAAATAATACATAATAATAATAATACAAGTAATAATACAAGTAATAATACATAGTAATAGTAACACATAATAATAATAATACAAGTAATAATACATAGTAATAGTAACACATAATAATAATAATAGAAGTAATAATACATAGTAATAATAACAAAATTATAATGCATAATAATAGTAATAGATAATAGTAATACATAATAATACATACTAATAATATTACAAATAATAATAAATAATACTAATATATAATATTAATACCTAATAATAATACTAGTATATAATAATAATACATAATAATAACATATGTAATAATACATAGTAATAGTAACACATAATAATAATACAAGTAATAATACATAATAATAAATAAATAAATATAATACATAATAATAGTAATATATCATCATAATATATAATATCATAATAATTATATATATAATAATAATACATAATATTAATAATAATTTATTATAATACATACTAATACATGCTAATAATATATAATAATAATATATAATGTCAATAATAATATATAATAATAATAATAATAATAATAATATATATATAATAATACATAATATTAATAATATATATTATAATACATACTAATACATACTAATAATAATACATAATAATAATATATATAATAATAATATATAATATCAATAATAATATATAATAATAATTATTATTATATATAATAATAATACATAATATTAATAATAATTTATTATAATAATAATAAAAATAAGAATATATAATAATAATAATACATAATATTAATAATAATTTATTATAATAATAATGATAATAATAAATATAATAATAATACATAATATTAATAATAATTTATTATAATAATAATGATAATAATAATATATAATAATAATACATAATATTAATAATAATTTATTATTATAATAATACATATTATAAACATAATAATAATACATTGCCTAAACGGGAATTTACAGATCGCCATGGCTGTGGGCTCCATTTATACACCTGTCAGCAACGGGTGTTGCTGAAATAACCAAATCCACTCATTTGAAGGGGTGTCCACATACTTTTGCATATGTAGTGTACAATGGTATTTCTAAAGAGCCAAAGTCACTGTGCAGTCAACTACTCTATATCATCATTATATCGTCTGGCACTTCTCCACTGTGTTCCACTGCATCGGCTGATGAATCTGAAAAGATGAAACCCTCTGGGAGAGTGAGGAAAGTGTAGAGGTTGTTATGTTGGTTGTTTTAGAGACGTTTCCCTCTCCCTCCATCATGTTTTATGGCCTTGTTGTAACGCACTCCACGCTTGATTCCTACGTCAATAAAACAGGCCTCATAATGAGAGGAAATGAGTAGAGTGATTATAGGCCTGTGCACCCACACAGACACACACACACACACACACACACACACACACACACACACACACACACACACACACACACACACACACACACACACACACACACACACACACACTTAGTAAATCAGTCAAAGCTATTGTTTGGGTCACGGTCTTCCACTTCTTTGTATATTTCTGTGTTGAGCTCACTGTTTCCATGTGGATGTTAATACTGTGTTTAGTTGGGAACACCTCCTGATATATCTTGATGTCCTGTCCTGTCTCTCAGACACACCAGCCTGTGTGTGTGTGTGTGTGTGTGTGTGTGTGTGTGTGTGTGTGCGTGTGTGTGTGTGTGTGTGATGGTGTGTGATGGTGTGTGATGGTGTGTGATGGTGTGTGATGGTGTGTGATGGTGTGTGATGGTGTGTGTGTGTGTGGTGTGTGTGTGTGTGTGTGTGTGTGTGTGTGTGTGTGTGTGTGGTGTGTGTGTGTGTGTGTGTGTGTGGTGTGTGTGTGCGTGCGTGCGTGCGTGCGTGCGTGCGTGCGTGCGTGCGTGCGTGCGTGCGTGCGTGCGTGCGTGCGTGCGTGCGTGCGTGCGTGCGTGCGTGCGTGCGTGCGTGCGTGCGTGCGTGCGTGCGTGCGTGCGTGCGTGTGAGTTAACTGCTCTAAAATACTGGTTTAAATTATACTTAGTGAGAGACTAGCCCAGTTATGTCCCAGTCTAAACCTGACTCAAACCTGCCCTCTACATCACATTCAAACAGCAGTAGCAAAGTGAAACAGTGCATTCATAGGTTGTGTGTAATACATTTAAGTGCATAATTGTTTTTAATAAGTATTATAATACAAACACGTCCAGCCTGCTTCACTTAATGATGAGTCAGAGCTTGTCTGTGCTCTGGGGATCCTTGCGTGCCCATATACCAAGGTGCTCTGTTCTGTGCAGGTTGGCAGCAAGGCAAGTGCTGCAGGCTGCTGCACGTTGACTCTGGTTGCGTCCCAACTGCCACCTTCTTCTCTATATAGTGCATTACTTTTGACCAGGGTACCAGATGTAGTGAACTGTGTAGTGAATAGAGTGCCATTTGAGATGGAGCCAGTGACAGAGACCATGGAGAAGAGTGCACGTGGCTCTCTCCTGCAGTCACACAGGGCCTCCTCCTCCTCTCCTCTCCAGGCTGCCAGGGCTAAAATAACTCAGCAGGGTTAACCTGGAAAAGCCATTAAGCCACGAGCTGTTGGATTTTAATTTGGCCTTTTTCAAGAGTGTTATTTAAGTGGACCAAGACAAGGACGGAGGCGTTCTAACTTTGAAATGCCGTGTGAAATCCAGGCTATGATTTTCAGAAACTATGTTTTCTCTGCTAATCCATTATACCTGCTGCTTGCATGATATGTATCATGGAAACATTAGGAAACTCCACTTGATTTTTATTTATTTTTACTGGGAGTTTTTTTTTCGAGCCCTAAAAATACTGTCTTTTAACTATTGGCAAGACATGAGACATGAGGCAAGACCACTCTAGTCTAGCCCAGCCTGCCAGGTGAACCTAATCTGCCTAGTTCCTGTTTGTGCATGCTGAGTACAGATCGCTCTAGTCGTAGCCCAGCCTGCCAGGTGAACCTAACCTAGGCCCTGTTTGTGCATGCTGAGTACAGACCGCTCTAGTCTAGCCTAGCCTGCCAGGTGAACCTAACCTAGGCCCTGTTTGTGCATGCTGAGTACAGGACCGCTCTAGTCTAGCCCAGCCTGCCAGGTGAACCTAACCTAGGCCCTGTTTGTGCATGCTGAGTACAGACCGCTCTAGTCTAGCCCAGCCTGCCAGGTGAACCTAACCTAGGCCCTGTTTGTGCATGCTGAGTACAGACCGCTCTAGTCTAGCCCAGCCTGCCAGGTGTACCTAACCTAGGCCCTGTTTGTGCATGCTGAGTACAGACCACTCTAGTCTAGCCCAGCCTGCCAGGTGAACCTAACCTAGGCCCTGTTTGTGCATGCTGAGTACAGACCGCTCTAGTCTAGCCCAGTCTGCCAGGTGAACCTAACCTAGGCCCTGTTTGTGCATGCTGAGTACAGACCGCTCTAGTCTAGCCCAGCCTGCCAGGTGAACCTAACCTGGGCCCTGTTTGTGCATGCTGAGTACAATGTGGATTTATTTAATGTGAAGCGCTCCTATCTTCCTATTATTTCCTGGCACTTTCATTTTGTAATTTAAAACAGTATCGTATATGTTGGCTTTTACTGTTAGTTAACTGACTTTGCTCCAGGGGACTTCTGTGTCATAGATTCCATCATATGGAAGGTGGTTTAATGAGTGTACAGATAGAAACCATATAGAGCAGGGATGGCCAACTGGCAGCCTTTTGAAGACCGGGAACTCAGGAGGGTCTCAGCTTACTGTTGAGAGTTAGGATAGTAGAATACACAAGGTGACATTTGGAAATGTGGTTGTGCATCAGCAGTTTCTCTCTTGTTAAGTCAGTCACTGACAGTCACTCAATTAGTCCATTTCAGCTAACAGTTTTTAGATTGGTAAGTCAGTCTAGCGACCAGATATCTAAGCATGGTAATCATGGTAATCACTGGCCGGGGGTCCCTCATTGATTTTGTTGGTCAGTCTCACTCACATGTCATATTAAAAACAGCATTAAAAACATTTCTCTCCACCTTTGGCAAAATGAATAGAATTGCAACAAACTTGCTTTAATACTGCAACATTTTTCAACACCCCATGGCAAAATGTGTAGAACTGTACGAAATTAAATCTAAACTTAAATTTCTCTGTGCTTGCAAGAAGGAGGCCGCTTAAATGTTTTGCTCCCAAAGTGGTCTTTGTGACTCGACTAGCTGTTGATCAGTGACCACCTTGTCTACAGTACAGACATCAAGCTACTCTGTTGTGAGGGACTCTGTTCTGCTGTGAGGGACTCTGTTCTGATGTGAGGGACTCTGTTCTGCTGTGAGGGACTCTGTTCTGCTGTGAGGGACTCTGCTCTGCTGTGAGGGACTCTGCTCTGCTGTGAGGGACTCTGTTCTGCTGTGAGGGACTCTGTTCTGCTGTGATGGACTCTGCTCTGCTGTGAGGGACTCTGCTCTGCTGTGAGGGACTCTGTTCTGCTGTGAGGGACTCTGCTCTGCTGTGATGGACTCTGTTCTGCTGTGAGGGACTCTGTTCTGCTGTGAGGGACTCTGTTCTGCTGTGAGGGACTCTGTTCTGCTGTGAGGGACTCTGTTCTGCTGTGAGGGACTCTGTTCTGCTGTGAGGGACTCTGCTCTGCTGTGATGGAGTCTGCTCTGCTGTGAGGGACTCTGCTCTGCTGTGAGGGGCAACAGGTGGCTGTAAACTTAGTGAGTACTAGGAGAGTCATCATCCACTTAGAGAAGGCTAGAACTGTTAATCTGTCTGCTGTGACTGACTGACGGTCCCCCCTCCCCAGGATCAGATAAACCCTCTGCACTGTACACACAGGTTGCATTCCAATTGACACCCTGCATAGTGCACTACTTTTGACCAGAGCCCGGGCACCCTATAGGGAATCATATACACCCTATAGGGTGTCATTTGGGACACAGCCACAGAGCAGAGGAAGAGCAAGGAGAAGGAGAACAGGGATTTCATGGAAAGATGTGGGCTAATGCCAATCTTATTAGGTTTGAGGGAAAAACATGACTTGGCCCAAGCAGGATTAGTTCACTCCAGTCTCTTCTCTGTCCTCTATTCTCAGCTCTAATTGTCTGTATGGAACGGATGCATCCTAACACTGCTTTGTCTCTTCTCTGTCCCCTATTCTCAGCTCTAATTGTCTGTATGGAACGGATGCATCCTAACACTGCTTTGTCTCTTCTCTGTCCCCTATTCTCAGCTCTAATTGTCTGTATGGAACGGATGCATCCTAACACTGCTTTGTCTCTTCTCTGTCCTCTATTCTCAGCTCTAATTGTCTGTATGGAACGGATGCATCCTAACACTGCTTTGTCTCTTCTCTGTCCTCTATTCTCAGCTCTAATTGTCTGTATGGAACGGATGCATCCTAACACTGCTTTGCCTGTATTGTGCCAGTTGGTTTATTGATATTGTCCAGACTAAAATATATTGTTTTCTTCTAGTGATAGTTTGCATGTCATGAAACAACACGGTATCTCCTGTTCTGTTCTCTCAAGATTACTGCACCATGGGAGAAGCAGGCCTCTGTTCCCTCTGAGTTACTGCAACATGGGAGAAGCAGGCCTCTGTTCCCTCTAAATTACTGCACCATGGGAGAAGCAGGCCTCTGTTCCCTCTAAATTACTGCACCATGGGAGAAGCAGGCCTCTGTTCCCTCTAGATTACTGCACCATGGGAGAAGCAGGCCTCTGTTCCCTCTAAATTACTGCACCATGGGAGAAGCAGGCCTCTGTTCCCTCTAAATTACTGCACCATGGGAGAAGCAGGCCTCTGTTCCCTCTAAATTACTGCACCATGGGAGAAGCAGGCCTCTGTTCCCTCTGAGTTACTGCACCATGGGAGAAGCAGGCCTCTGTTCCCTCTAAATTACTGCACCATGGGAGAAGCAGGCCTCTGTTCTCTCCAAATTACTGCACCATGGGAGAAGCAGGCCTCGGTTCCCTCTAGATTACTGCACCATAGGAGAAGCAGGCCTCTGTTCCCTCTAAATTACTGCACCATGGGAGAAGCAGGCCTCTGTTCCCTCTGAGTTACT
>NW_022263269.1:15000-37500 GCF_002021735.2 Oncorhynchus kisutch
TCACATACAGACAGTCTGTTTATTACTGTTAACCTCACATACAGACAGTCTGTTATTACTGTTAACCTCACATACAGACAGTCTGTTTATTACTGTTAACCTCACTCACAAATGACCTCCTAATGAAGTGGATGACGTATTGATAAAGATGACGTAGTGGTAGATGTGAACTAGGCCAGTGTCTGTATCGTAACGTCTTGGATTCTCCTATTGAAAACAAACAGACTCTTAGAGGATCTCTGTAGTATTGGAGATCCTTTATTTGTCTATGTGACTGTGCTTACCCCAGTAGTTCATTCAAAACAAACTGGAGGCTGTAGAGAGACTAAAAACCATCGTAGAGGATCACTGTTGTAATAGACCTTGGTGGTACCAATGTTCCTTGTTTTTGTACAACTTTCTTCTATGCCTGTCCCAGTGCATGTTATGAACTAGAATGAGAACATCTCTCTATCAAAAATGATACAGAAAGAGGTTGATTCTCTACTTCAGTGTCAATGTCAGTTAATGGTGTTAGTTTGGTCTTTGTCTCTGTTTGTTTGACCAACAACATGGCCTGCCATTTTCCAAATAAACCCCCTAGACTCAGATCTGACCCGTTCTCCAAATAAACCTCCTAGACTCAGATCTGACCCGTTCTCCAAATAAACCTCCTAGACTCAGATCTGACCCGTTCTCCAAATAAACCTCCTAGACTCAGATCTGACCCGTTCTCCAATAAACCTCCTAGACTCAGATCTGACCCGTTCTCCAAATAAACCTCCTAGACTCAGATCTGACCCGTTCTCCAAATAAAATTCCTAGACTCAGATCTGACCCGTTCTCCAAATAAACCTCCTAGACTCAGATCTGACCCGTTCTCCAAATAAACCCCTAGACTCAGATCTGACCCGTTCTCCAAATAAACCCCCTAGACTCAGATCTGACCCGTTCTCCAAATAAACCCCCTAGACTCAGATCTGAACCCGTTCTCCAAATAAACCCCCTAGACTCAGATCTGACCCGTTCTCCAAATAAACCCCCTAGACTCAGATCTGACCCGTTCTCCAAATAAACCCCCTAGACTCAGATCTGACCCGTTCTCCAAATAAACCTCCTAGACTCAGATCTGACCCGTTCTCCAAATAAACCCCCTAGACTCAGATCTGACCCGTTCTCCAAATAAACCCCCTAGACTCAGATCTGACCCGTTCTCCAAATAAACCCCCTAGACTCAGATCTGACCCGTTCTCCAAATAAACCTCCTAGACTCAGATCTGACCCGTTCTCCAAATAAACCCCCTAGACTCAGATCTGACCCGTTCTCCAAATAAACCCCCTAGACTCAGATCTGACCCGTTCTCCAAATAAACCCCCTAGACTCAGATCTGACCCGTTCTCCAATAAACCCCCTAGACTCAGATCTGACCCGTTCTCCAAATAAACCCCCTAGACTCAGATCTGACCCGTTCTCCAAATAAACCTCTAGACTCAGATCTGACCCGTTCTCCAATAAACCCCCTAGACTCAGATCTGACCCGTTCTCCAAATAAACCCCCTAGACTCAGATCTGACCCGTTCTCCAAATAAACCTCCTAGACTCAGATCTGACCCGTTCTCCAAATAAACCTCCTAGACTCAGATCTGACCCGTTCTCCAAATAAACCCCCTAGACTCAGATCTGACCCGTTCTCCAAATAAACCCCCTAGACTCAGATCTGACCCGTTCTCCAAATAAACCCCCTAGACTCAGATCTGACCCGTTCTCCAAATAAACCCCCTAGACTCAGATCTGACCCGTTCTCCAAATAAACCCCCTAGACTCAGATCTGACCCGTTCTCCAAATAAACCCCCTAGACTCAGATCTGACCCGTTCTCCAAATAAACCTCCTAGACTCAGATCTGACCCGTTCTCCAAATAAACCCCCTAGACTCAGATCTGACCCGTTCTCCAAATAAACCCCCTAGACTCAGATCTGACCCGTTCTCCAAATAAACCCCCTAGACTCAGATCTGACCCGTTCTCCAAATAAACCCCCTAGACTCAGATCTGACCCGTTCTCCAAATAAACCCCCTAGACTCAGATCTGACCCGTTCTCCAAATAAACCGCCTAGACTCAGATCTGACCCGTTCTCCAAATAAACCCCCTAGACTCAGATCTGACCCGTTCTCCAAATAAACCTCCTAGACTCAGATCTGACCCGTTCTCCAAATAAACCCTCCTAGACTCAGATCTGACCCGTTCTCCAAATAAACCCCATAGACTCAGATCTGACCCGTTCTCCAAATAAACCCCCTAGACTCAGATCTGACCCGTTCTCCAAATAAACCCCCTAGACTCAGATCTGACCCGTTCTCCAAATAAACCCCCTAGACTCAGATCTGACCCCAGTTCTCCAATAACCCCCTAGACTCAGATCTGACCCGTTCTCCAAATAAACCCCCTAGACTCAGATCTGACCCGTTCTCCAAATAAACCCCCTAGACTCAGATCTGACCCGTTCTCCAAATAAACCCCCTAGACTCAGATCTGACCCGTTCTCCAAATAAACCCCCTAGACTCAGATCTGACCCGTTCTCCAAATAAACCCCCTAGACTCAGATCTGACCCGTTCTCCAAATAAACCCCCTAGACTCAGATCTGACCCGTTCTCCAATAACCCCCTAGACTCAGATCTGACCCGTTCTCCAAATAAACCCCCTAGACTCAGATCTGACCCGTTCTCCAAATAAACCTCCTAGACTCAGATCTGACCCGTTCTCCAAATAAACCCCCCAGACTCAGATCTGACCCGTTCTCCAAATAAACCCCCTAGACTCAGATCTGACCCGTTCTCCAAATAAACCTCCTAGACTCAGATCTGACCCGTTCTCCAAATAAACCCCCTAGACTCAGATCTGACCCGTTCTCCAAATAAACCCCCTAGACTCAGATCTGACCCGTTCTCCAAATAAACCTCCTAGACTCAGATCTGACCCGTTTCTCCAAATAAACCCCCTAGACTCAGATCTGACCCGTTCTCCAAATAAACCCCCTAGACTCAGATCTGACCCGTTCTCCAAATAAACCTCCTAGACTCAGATCTGACCCGTTCTCCAAATAAACCCCCTAGACTCAGATCTGACCCGTTCTCCAAATAAACCCCCTAGACTCAGATCTGACCCGTTCTCCAAATAAACCCCCTAGACTCAGATCTGACCCGTTCTCCAAATAAACCCCCTAGACTCAGATCTGACCCGTTCTCCAAATAAACCCCCTAGACTCAGATCTGACCCGTTCTCCAAATAAACCTCCTAGACTCAGATCTGACCCGTTCTCCAAATAAACCCCCTAGACTCAGATCTGACCCGTTCTCCAAATAAACCCCCTAGACTCAGATCTGACCCGTTCTCCAAATAAACCTCCTAGACTCAGATCTGACCCGTTCTCCAAATAAACCTCCTAGACTCAGATCTGACCCGTTCTCCAAATTAAACCCCCTAGACTCAGATCTGACCCGTTCTCCAAATAAACCCCCTAGACTCAGATCTGACCCGTTCTCCAAATAAACCCCCTAGACTCAGATCTGACCCGTTCTCCAAATAAACCCCCTAGACTCAGATCTGACCCGTTCTCCAAATAAACCCCCTAGACTCAGATCTGACCCGTTCCTCTCTGTGTGTTAGCGTTGGACACAAGCAGCTCAAACTCATTTTGTTGGACTATTATTGTTTTCTGTAGCTATTTGTCATCAAATAGAGAAACAGACATCTGGGAGTTGGTCTGGGCTGGCTGACTAGTGGGATTAAAGCAACTGTTGTGTTGGTGTTCACCTTGTCCACAAACCAATTAGTCTCTGATTGCACTTTGTGAAATTACTCAACGAAGTTGAGAGACAGAGAGGACACAGAGAGAGAGCGAGACAGAGACAGACAGATAGACAGAGGAGAGAGACAGACAGACAGACAGACAGACAGGACAGACAGACAGACAGACAGACAGACAGACAGACAGACAGACAGACAGACAGACAGACAGACAGACAGACAGACAGACAGACAGACAGACAGAGGTGGTGATTTGGTGGGGGTTCTCCCCAGTTCTACAGCTACTACAGCTAAGGCAGGGCAGCTTGTGTGAGAGATGGTGTGTCTGTCAACACATTCATCCACAGTGGAAGAATGACAGCTTTAATCATAGGTGACAGGCTCTCCCAGGATTGTCTTTTTTTAATGAGCTGTTATGGAGACGGCTCGGGGCATGATTCCATGCCCTGAAAAATGTGTAGTGTTTGGCCTTTTATGTCGACTACTGGAAACACTGTGTTCTTAAAAATGGGACTCTTCGAGCTGTAAATTCTCAATAATAATTCCCTGTTTAACTGAGTTGTTAACAAGGTTTATAGATGTCAGCACAATGACTCACAATGGTCATATCACCTGTAGCATCCTCCTCATTCTTCCTTCTCTGCAGGGGAGTTTGTCTTTTCCATAACCTCATCCAGTCAGCCAGCCAGCTAGCCATCCAGTCAGCCAGCCAGCCATCCATCCAGTCAGCCATCCATCCAGTCAGCCAGCCATCCAGTCAGCCAGCCATCCAGTTAGCCAGCCAGTCAGCCAGCAATCCAGTCAGCCATCCAGCCAGCCATCCAGTCAGTCAACCAGCAAGCCATCCAGCCATCCAGTCAGCCATCCAGTCAGCCATCCATCCATCCAGTCAGCCATCCAGTCAGCCATCCAGCCAGCCATCCAGTCAGTCAACCAGCCAGCCATCCAGTCAGCCAGCCAGCCAACCATCCAGTCAGCCATCCATCCAGTCAACTATCCAGCCAGCCATCCAGTCAGCCATCCAGTCAGCCAGCCAGCCATCCAGCCAGCCATCCAGTCAGCCAGCCATCCAGTCAGCCAGCCTGCCATCCAGTCAGCCAGCCTGCCATCCAGTCAGCCAGCCATCCAGTCAGCCAGCCATCCAGTCAGCCAGCCTGCCATCCAGTCAGCCAGCCATCCAGCCAGCCATCCAGTCAGCCAGCCTGCCATCCAGTCAGCCAGCCAGCCATCCAGTCAGCCAGCCATCCAGTCAGCCAGCCATCCAGCCAGCCATCCAGTCAGCCAGCCAGCCAGTCAGCCAGCCAGCCATCCAGTCAGCAATCCAGTCAGCCAGCCATCCAGTCAGCCAGCCAGCCATCCAGTCAGCCAGCCAGCCATCCAGTCAGCCAGCCCCGCTTTAAACCCTCCGCACATTCGTCTGCGCAAATGCAAAACAATTCCAGTGTTTAATCTGCTTGTTACAGAACTGGAAAAACAATTTGAGATGTCTGGTGTCATGTCTTACTGGCCACAACAACAGCACGTACTGGGATGACATGTCTGGGTTTACCCTGGTCCCCCTGTCCAGAGAGAGATCCAGTATCTTACCCTGGTCCCTCTGTCCAGAGAGAGATCCAGTATCTAACCCTGGTCCCTCTGTCCAGAGAGAGATCCAGTATCTAACCCTGGTCCCCCTGTCCAGGGAGAGATCCAGTATCTAACCCTGGTCCCTCTGTCCAGAGAGAGATCCAGTATCTAACCCTGGTCCCCCTGTCCAGAGAGAGATCCAGTATCTAACCCTGGTCCCCCTGTCCAGAGAGAGATCCAGTATCTAACCCTGGTCCCTCTGTCCAGAGAGAGATCCAGTATCTAACCCTGGTCCCTCTGTCCAGAGAGAGATCCAGTATCTAACCCTGGTCCCCCTGTCCAGAGAGAGATCCAGTATCTAACCCTGGTCCCCCTGTTCAGAGAGAGATCCAGTATCTAACCCTGGTCCCCCTGTCCAGAGAGAGATCCAGTATCTAACCCTTGTCCCTCTGTCCAGAGAGAGATCCAGTATCTAACCCTGGTCCCCCTGTCCAGAGAGAGATCCAGTATCTAACCCTGGTCCCCCTGTCCAGAGAGAGATCCAGTATCTAACCCTGGTCCCCCTGTCCAGAGAGAGATCCAGTATCTAACCCTGGTCCCCCTGTCCAGGGAGAGATCCAGTATCTAACCCTGGTCCCCCTGTCCAGAGAGAGATCCAGTATCTAACCCTGTTCCCTCTGTCCAGAGAGAGATCCAGTATCTAACCCTGGTCCCTCTGTCCAGAGAGAGATCCAGTATCTAACCCTGGTACCCTGTCCAGAGAGAGATCCAGTATCTAACCCTGGTCCCTCTGTCCAGAGAGAGATCCAGTATCTAACCCTGGTCCCCCTGTCCAGGGAGAGATCCAGTATCTAACCCTGGTCCCCCTGTCCAGGGAGTGATCCAGTATCTAACCCTGGTCCCCCTGTCCAGAGAGAGATCCAGTATCTAACCCTGGTCCCCCTGTCCAGGGAGAGATCCAGTATCTAACCCTGGTCCCCCTGTCCAGGGAGTGATCCAGTATCTAACCCTGGTCCCTCTGTCCAGAGAGAGATCCAGTATCTAACCCTGGTCCCCCTGTCCAGAGAGAGATCCAGTATCTAACCCTGGTCCCCCTGTCCAGGGAGAGATCCAGTATCTAACCCTGGTCCCCCTGTCCAGGGAGTGATCCAGTATCTAACCCTGGTCCCTCTGTCCAGAGAGAGATCCAGTATCTAACCCTGGTCCCCCTGTCCAGAGAGAGATCCAGTATCTAACCCTGGTCCCCCTGTCCAGGGAGAGATCCAGTATCTAACCCTGGTCCCCCTGTCCAGAGAGAGATCCAGTATCTAACCCTGGTCCCCCTGTCCAGGGAGTGATCCAGTATCTAACCCTGGTCCCCCTGTCCAGAGAGAGATCCAGTATCTAACCCTGGTCCCCCTGTCCAGAGAGAGATCCAGTATCTAACCCTGGTCCCCCTGTCCAGGGAGTGATCCAGTATCTAACCCTTATCCCCCTGTCCAGGGAGAGAGAGAAAGAGAGAGAGCCAGGGGAGAGTGGATCGAAGGAAGGATAATTAAAAACATACATGTAATGAGGCACCGCAGGACCAGGCTGAGGGGGTCATATAAACCTGTCACTCATCTCCTCAGCTCCGCTCAAACAGCCTCCAACATGGAATCATGGAGTTAGAGTCACACCGGGAGTCCAAGCTAAACAACAGCCTGTCAAGGAGGAGAAACTGGAGGAAAACACACACCAGGAGGGAGGGAGGGAGGGAGGGAGGGAGGGAGGGAGGGAGGGAGGGAGGGAGGGAGGGAGGGAGGGAGGGAGGAAAACACACACCAGGAGGGAGGGAGGGAGGGACTCATCAGTCCAAATCAGGCTCTAGTGTAATGGTGTGTATCAGATCAGTGGGTGGATTGATGCTATCGCTCTCTCTTCCCATACTTTCTCTGTTTTTCCTTTCTCTCTTTCTCTCTCTCTCTCTCTTTCTTTCATTCTTTCTTTCTGTCAGTGAGGTGTGAGTGGTGTTTCCATGTTCTGACGATCTCAGACATGTAGAGAGATGATGAGAGCACAGGTCACTGCTAAACCCTCAGCACTGGGAGATAATAACAGCTTTTCTCCTGTTTACATTTCAGTTGCATTTGGAATCAGTAGGGTTGTAACTTTGTTGTAGCTAAATGGTGTATCATGTAATCATTCATATTAACTAATGAAATGAACACTATTTATTCCAAAGCCATGTGTTTCCTATTGTGAGGCCCTCAGCACTCCTCAGCCCTGTTTAAAGAGGAGAGCTGTCTACATGTTCATCCAGAAAGGGAGTTTAAATGTATGTCTGCACACAGCACAGAATAGAAGAGAGGGAGGGAGGACTGTTAGCCACAACCTGAGTTTGTCTGTTTCACTGTTCAGAATGGCCCTTCTCAGCAGCATCCTCAACAACATGCTGAAAGGCCAGACCTCACTGCCCTACAACTGAAAGACTACATAGACTACTCTGAGACACTACATAGACTACAGCTGAGAGACTACATAGACTACAGCTCATAGACTACATAGATGACAGCTGAGGGGACTACATAGACTACAGCTGAGAGACTACATAGACTACAGCTGAGAGACTACATAGACTACAGCTGAGAAACTACATAGACTACAGCTGAGAGACTACAAAGACTACAGCTGAGGGGACTACATAGACGACAGCTGAGAGACTACATAGACTACAGCTGAGAGACTAGATAGACTACAGTTGAGAGACTACATAGACTACAGTTGAGAGACTACATAGACTGCAGCTGAGACACTGCATAGACTACAGCTGAGAGACTACATAGACTACAGCTGAGAGACTACATAGACTACATCTGATAGACTACATAGACTACAGCTGAGAGACTACATAGACTACAGCTGAGAGACTACATAGACTACAGCTGAGAGACTACATAGACTACAGCTGAGAGACTACATAGACTACAGCTGAGAGATGACATAGACAACAGCTGAGAGACTACATAGACTATACCTGAGAGACTACATAGACTACAGCTGAGAGATGACATAGACAACAGCTGAGAGACTACATAGACTATACCTGAGAGACTACATAGACTACATCTGAGAGACTACATAGACTACAGCTGAGACACTACATAGACTACAGCTGAGAGATGACATAGACTACAGCTGAGAGACTACATAGACTACAGCTGAGACACTACATAGACTACAGCTGAGAGACTACATAGACTACAGCTGAGAGACTACATAGACTACAGCTGAGAGACTACATAGACTACAGCTGAGAGACGACATAGACTCCAGCTGAGAGATGACATAGACTACAGCTGAGAGATGACATAGACTACAGCTGAGAGACTACATAGACTACAGCTGAGAGATGACATAGACTACAGCTGAGCGACTACATAGACTACAGCTGAGAGACTACATAGACTACAGCTGAGAGATGACATAGACTACAGCTGAGAGATGACATAGACTACAGCTGAGAGATGACATAGACTACAGCTGAGACACTACATAGACTACAGCTGAGAGATGACATAGACTACAGCTGAGAGACTACATAGACTATAGCCGAAATCCTCTATGTGCTGTGGTGATAATTCCTGTCCTTCCATCCTCAGCCAGACCAGTATACATGTAGTACTAGTACTAACAGCTGAATGAGTCAGTACAACATGGGTCGAGACGTAGGAATATTGCTCCATTGTATACATGGTTGTCGGTGGGCCCACTGTTTGATGGAATGCACATCTTACAGAATGTGGCTTTAAAGGTCCAATCCCTCTTGCTGTGTGACTGGAATAGCCCCTGTCAAAGAGGACAGGTGTGGAGCTTCAACAGTAACAGCCTTTAAACAGCTGAGCCTGAAGCAGACAGGAAACCAACCTGAGAAAGGAATCTGAAGGGTCGGTCAGGTTGTTGTTTCTCTGACCGCTCCGTTTATTTCATGTCTGCTCCGTTTTCTTTATTGAATGTTCTCACATGGGGCTGTGCTGTCTTGGTGCTGGGGTTGGAGTTCCTCGTCACAGTCGGTGTTTGCCCTCTCTCTTCCTCTCCAGCTTCGTCCCAAAAGGCACCCTATTCCCTATATAGTGCACTACTTTTGACCAGAACCCTATGGACTCTGGCACCCTGTTCCCTATATAGTGCACTACTTTTGACCAGGGTCTATGGGAATAGGATGCCATTTGGGACATGTCCTCGGTCATAAGGAACGCAGCGTGACCATCAGCTTAAGAGGGACAGGGGAGGCCAGGCAGAAGGAAAAACACAGCTAATGCAGGGAACTAGAATGGGCTGCAGTATTTATATTGGCTAACTAAGAGAGACTTATTGGTAATGGAAAGGTTTTTAAGTGCCTTGATGTAGCTGATGTTTCACAGAGAGGAGTTTAAATGTAATACTGTTAATTGAATGTAGAATTGGATTATAAAGTCCATTTCCAGCACAAATGACACACCTGCATGTCCTAGTCGACTTCATTTAAAAATGTCACTATATTCTCATAATGATTCACAGACTGTTAGAAGAAGCATAGAGTTGTGTTTGAGTGGTTTGATGTTTTATGTGGGAGAGAAACTGAACCTCCATCTTAACCATAATGGATGAATACCTATTGAGATCTATAAGGGATCTGTGATGGACTTTCTGGACTCTGAGTTGTGTTTCAATGTAGTAGAGTTAGAGTTAGAGTTAGAGTTAGAGTTAGGGTTAGGGTTAGAGTTAGGGTTAGAGTTAGTTAGGGTTAGAGTTAGTTAGGGTTAGAGTTAGGGTTAGTTAGGGTTAGAGTTAGTTAGGGTTAGAGTTAGGGTTAGTTAGGGTTAGAGTTAGTTAGGGTTAGAGTTATGGTTAGTTAGGGTTAGAGTTAGTTAGGGTTAGAGTTAGGGTTAGTTAGGGTTAGAGTTAGTTAGGGTTAGAGTTAGAGTTAGTTAGGGTTAGAGTTAGGGTTAGTTAGGGTTAGAGTTAGTTAGGGTTAGAGTTAGGGTTAGTTAGGGTTAGAGTTAGTTAGGGTTAGAGTTATGGTTAGTTAGGGTTAGAGTTAGTAGGGTTAGAGTTAGAGTTAGTTAGGGTTAGAGTTAGGGTTAGTTAGGGTTAGAGTTAGGGTTAGTTAGGGTTAGAGTAGTTAGGGTTAGAGTTAGGGTTAGTTAGGGTTAGAGTTAGTTAGGGTTAGAGTTAGTTAGGGTTAGTTAGGGTTAGAGTTAGTTAGGGTTAGAGTTAGGGTTAGTTAGGGTTAGAGTTAGTTAGGGTTAGAGTTAGGGTTAGTTAGGGTTAGAGTTAGTTAGGGTTAGTTAGGGTTAGAGTTAGTTAGGGTTAGAGTTATGGTTAGTTAGGGTTAGAGTTAGTTAGGGTTAGAGTTAGGGTTAGTTAGGGTTAGAGTTAGTTAGGGTTAGAGTTAGGGTTAATTAGGGTTAGAGTTAGTTAGGGTTAGAGTTAGGGTTAGTTATGGTTAGAGTTAGTTAGGGTTAGTTAGGGTTAGAGTTAGTTAGGGTTAGAGTTAGGGTTAGTTAGGGTTAGAGTTAGTTAGGGCTAGAGTTAGTGTTAGTTAGGGTTAGAGTTAGTTAGGGTTAGAGTTAGGGTTAGTTAGGGTTAGAGTTAGGGTTAGTTGGGGTTAGAGTTAGTTAGGGTTAGAGTTAGGGTTAGAGTTAGTTAGGGTTAGAGTTAGGGTTAGAGTTAGTTAGGGTTAGAGTTAGGGTTAGAGTTAGTTAGGGTTAGAGTTAGAGTTAGGTTCAGTTAGAGTTAGAGTTAGGGTTAGAGTTAGTTAGGGTTAGAGTTAGGGTTAGAGTTAGTTAGGGTTAGAGTTAGGGTTAGAGTTAGTTAGGGTTATGGTTAGAGTTAGGGTTAGAGTTAGAGTTAGGTTCAGTTAGGGTTAGAGTTAGGGTTAGAGTTAGTTAGGGTTAGAGTTAGGGTTAGGGTTAGAGTTAGGTTTAGTTAGGGTTAGAGTTAGGGTTAGGTTTAGTTAGGTTTAGGTTTAGTTAGGGTTAGAGTTAGAGTTAGGTTTAGTTAGGGTTAGAGTTAGGTTTAGTTATGGTTAGAGTTAGGGTTAGAGTTAGGGTTAGAGTTAAAGTTAGGGTTAGAGTTAGGTTTAAGGCCAGACTGGACTGTAGTGCCACTATAAACCAGTAAAGGGTTGGGGTTAGAGTTAGGGTTAGTTAGAGTTAGAGTTAGGTTTAGAGTTAGAGTTAGGTTTAAGGCCAGACTGGACTGTAGTGCCACGATAAACTGGTAAAGGGCTAGAGTTAGGGTTAGAGTTAGGTTTAAGGCCAGACTGGACTGTAGTGCCACTATAAACTGGTAAAGGGCTAGAGTTAGGGTTAGAGTTAGGTTTAAGGCCAGACTGGACTGTAGTGCCACTATAAACTGGTAAAGGGCTAGAGTTAGGGTTAGAGTTAGGTTTAAGGCCAGACTGGACTGTAGTGCCACTATAAACTGGTAAAGGGCTAGAGTTAGGGTTAGAGTTAGGTTTAAGGCCAGACTGGACTGTAGTGCCACTATAAACCAGTAAAACATCCTGTCCTCTAACTGGGTGCCCTGCTGGCTCTGTGAAAGGTCCTAGTGTGGCTCTGAATTCCTTCTCCACTCATCCCTCTCATCCCATGCTGACTTCCTTTCTTCAGACTGCTTTGATGTCCGTGTCTCACCAATAGAACATGCCTCATTCTGTCTGTCTTTCTGACTGTCCATCTGTCTGTCTGCTTGTGACTGTCTGTCTGGAGAATACAGCCATACATATCTCACTGCAGTTTCTTCATAATTCTACTACCTCTCGATGTGAAAGTATACAGTGAGTTGTATGTTACAATGAACTTTCACCCTGCAAGAAATGCTTCAGTCTAGGCTCCAGTTAGAAGCTACAGTGTATATGTCAGTGTACTGTATATGTCAGTGTACTGTATATGTCAGTGTACTGTATATGTCAGTGTACTGTTATATGTCAGTGTACTGTATATGTCAGTGTACTGTATATGTCAGTGTACTGTTATATGTCAGTGTACTGTATATGTCAGTGTACTGTATATGTCAGTGTACTGTATACGGTATATGTCAGTGTACTGTATATGTCAGTGTACTGTTATATGTCAGTGTACTGTATATGTCTGTGTACTGTATATGTCAGTGTACTGTATATGTCAGTGTACTGTATATGTCTGTGTACTGTATATGTCAGTGTACTGTTATATGTCAGTGTACTGTATATGTCAGTGTACTGTATATGTCAGTGTACTGTAAATGTCAGTGTACTGTATATGTCTGTGTACTGTTATATGTCTGTGTACTGTTATATGTCAGTGTACTGTATATGTCAGTGTACTGTATACTGTATATGTCAGTGTACTGTATATGTCAATGTACTGTATATGTCAGTGTACTGTATATGTCAGTGTACTGTATATGTTAGTGTACTGTATATGTTAGTGTACTGTTATATGTCAGTGTACTGTTATATGTCAGTGTACTGTATATGTCAGTGTACTGTATATGTCAGTGTACTGTTATATGTCAGTGTACTGTATATGTCAGTGTACTGTATATGTCACTGTACTGTTATATGTCAGTGTACTGTATATGTCTGTGTACTGTATATGTCAGTGTACTGTATATGTCAGTGTACTGTTATATGTCAGTGTACTGTATATGTCTGTGTACTGTTATATGTCAGTGTACTGTATATGTCAGTGTACTGTTATATGTCAGTGTACTGTTATATGTCAGTGTACTGTTATATGTCAGTGTACTGTATATGTCAGTGTACTGTTATATGTCAGTGTACTGTTATATGTCAGTGTACTGTTATATGTCAGTGTACTGTTATATGTCAGTGTACTGTTATATGTCAGTGTACTGTATATGTCAGTGTACTGTTATATGTCAGTGTACTGTTATATGTCAGTGTACTGTTATATGTCAGTGTACTGTTATATGTCAGTGTACTGTTATATGTCAGTGTACTGTTATATGTCAGTGTACTGTTATTTGTCAGTGTACTGTATATGTCAGTGTACTGTTATTTGTCAGTGTACTGTATATGTCAGTGTACTGTTATATGTCAGTGTACTGTATATGTCAGTGTACTGTATATGTCAGTGTACTGTATATGTCAGTGTACTGTTATATGTCAGTGTACTGTTATATGTCAGTGTACTGTATATGTCAGTGTACTGTATATGTCAGTGTACTGTTTATGTCAGTGTACTGTATATGTCAGTGTACTGTTATATGTCAGTGTACTGTATATGTCAGTGTATTGTATATGTCAGTGTACTGTATACGGTATATGTCAGTGTACTGTATATGTCAGTGTACTGTTATATGTCAGTGTACTGTATATGTCTGTGTACTGTATATGTCAGTGTACTGTATATGTCAGTGTACTGTATATGTCTGTGTACTGTATATGTCAGTGTACTGTTATATTCAGTGTACTGTATATGTCAGTGTACTGTATATGTCAGTGTACTGTTATATGTCAGTGTACTGTATATGTCTGTGTACTGTTATATGTCAGTGTACTGTATATGTCAGTGTACTGTATACTGTATATGTCAGTGTACTGTATATGTCAGTGTACTGTATATGTCAGTGTACTGTATATGTTAGTGTACTGTATATGTTAGTGTACTGTTATATGTCAGTGTACTGTATATGTCAGTGTACTGTATATGTCAGTGTACTGTATATGTCAGTGTACTGTTATATGTCAGTGTACTGTATATGTCACTGTACTGTTATATGTCTGTGTACTGTATATGTCAGTGTACTGTATATGTCAGTGTACTGTTATATGTCAGTGTACTGTATATGTCTGTGTACTGTATATGTCAGTGTACTGTTATATGTCAGTGTACTGTATATGTCAGTGTACTGTTATATGTCAGTGTACTGTATATGTCAGTGTACTGTATATGTCAGTGTACTGTATACTGTATATGTCTGTGTACTGTATATGTCAGTGTACTGTATATGTCAGTGTACTGTATATATCAGTGTACTGTATATGTCAGTGTACTGTATATGTCAGTGTACTGTATATGTCAGTGTACTGTATATGTTAGTGTACTGTTATATGTCAGTGTACTGTATATGTTAGTGTACTGTTATATGTCAGTGTACTGTATACTGTATATGTCAGGTACTGTATATGTCAGTGTACTGTATATGTCAGTGTACTGTATACTGTATATGTCAGTGTACTGTATATGTCAGTGTACTGTATACTGTATATGTCAGTGTACTGTATATGTCAGTGTACTGTATACTGTATATGTCAGTGTACTGTATATGTCAGTGTACTGTTATATGTCAGTGTACTGTATATGTCAGTGTACTGTATACTGTATATGTCAGTGTACTGTATATGTCAGTGTACTGTATACTGTATATGTCAGTGTACTGTATATGTCAGTGTACTGTATATGCCAGTGTACTGTTATATGTCAGTGTACTGTATATGTCAGTGTACTGTTATATGTCTACCTGGCCATGCTGCTGCTCCAGTTTCAACTTCCACCTGACTGTGCTGCTGCTCTAGTTTCAACTGTTCTGCCTTATTATTATTCGACCATGCTGGTCATTTATGAACATTGAACATCTTGACCATGTTCTGTTATAATCTCCACCCGGCACAGCCAGAAGAGGACTGGCCACCCCACATAGCCTGGTTCCTCTCTAGGTTTCTTCCTAGGTATTGGCCTTTCTAGGGAGTTTTTCCTAGCCACCGTGCTTCTACACCTGCATTGCTTGCTGTTTGGGGTTTAGGCTGGGTTTTCTGTACAGCACTTTGAGATATCAGCTGATGTACGAAGGGCTATATAAATAAATTTGATTTGATTTGATTTGATTTGATGTCAGTGTACTGTATATGCCAGTGTACTGTTATATGTCAGTGTACTGTTATATGTCTGTGTACTGTTATATGTCAGTGTACTGTATATGTCAGTGTACTGTATATGTCAGTGTACTGTATACTGTATATGTCAGTGTACTGTATATGTCAGTGTACTGTATACTGTATATGTCAGTGTACTGTATATGTCAGTGTACTGTATATGCCAGTGTACTGTTATATGTCAGTGTACTGTATATGTCAGTGTACTGTATATGTCAGTGTACTGTATATGCCAGTGTACTGTATATGTCAGTGTACTGTATACTGTATATGTCAGTGTACTGTATATGTCAGTGTACTGTATACTGTATATGTCAGTGTACTGTATATGTCAGTGTACTGTATATGTCAGTGTACTGTATATGTCAGTGTACTGTATATGCCAGTGTACTGTTATATGTCAGTGTACTGTATATGTCAGTGTACTGTATATGTCAGTGTACTGTATATGCCAGTGTACTGTTATATGACAGTGTACTGTATATGTCAGTGTACTGTTATATGTCAGTGTACTGTTATATGTCAGTGTACTGTTATATGTCTGTGTACTGTATATGTCAGTGTACTGTATATGTCAGTGTACTGTATATGCCAGTGTACTGTTATAATGTCAGTGTACTGTATATGTCAGTGTACTGTATATGTCAGTGTACTGTTATATGTCAGTGTACTGTTATATGTCAGTGTACTGTATATGTCAGTGTACTGTATATGCCAGTGTACTGTTATATGTCAGTGTACTGTATATGTCAGTGTACTGTATATGTCAGTGTACTGTTATATGTCTGTGTACTGTATATGTCAGTGTACTGTATATGTCAGTGTACTGTATCTGTATATGTCAGTGTACTGTATATGTCAGTGTACTGTATATGTCAGTGTACTGTTATATGTCAGTGTACTGTATATGTCAGTGTACTGTATATGTCAGTGTACTGTATATGTCAGTGTACTGTATACTGTATATTCAGTGTACTGTATATGTCAGGTACTGTATATGTCAGTGTACTGTATATGCCAGTGTACTGTTATATGTCAGTGTACTGTATATGTCAGTGACTGTATATGCCCAGTGTACTGTTATATGTCAGTGTACTGTTCTATGTCTGTGTACTGTTATATGTCAGTGTACTGTATATTGTCAGTGTACTGTATATGTCAGTGTACGGTATAGTATGTCAGTGTACTGTATATTTCAGTGTACTGATACTGTATATGTCAGTGTACTGTATATGTCAGTGTACTGTATACTGTATATGTCAGTGTACTGTATATGTCAGTGTACTGTATATGCCAGTGGTACTGTTATATGTCAGTGTACTGTATATGTCAGTGTACTGTATATGCCAGTGTACTGTATATGTCAGTGTACTGTATACTGTATATGTCAGTGTACTGTATATGTCAGTGTACTGTATACTGTATATGTCAGTGTACTGTATATGTCAGTGTACTGTATATGTCAGTGTACTGTATATGCCAGTGTACTGTTATATGTCAGTGTACTGTATATGTCAGTGTACTGTATATGTCAGTGTACTGTATATGCCAGTGTACTGTTATATGTCAGTGTACTGTATATGTCAGTGTACTGTTATATGTCAGTGTACTGTTATATGTCAGTGTACTGTTATATGTCAGTGTACTGTTATATGTCTGTGTACTGTATATGTCAGTGTACTGTATATGTCAGTGTACTGTATATCCAGTGTACTGTTATATGTCAGTGTACTGTAAATGTCAGTGTACTGTAATATGCCAGTGTACTGTTATATGTCAGTGTACTGTTCTATGTCTGTGTACTGTTTATGTCAGTGTACTGTATATGTCAGTGTACTGTATATGTCAGGTGTACTGTATACTGTATATGTCAGTGTACTGTATATGTCAGTGTACTGTATACTGTATATGTCAGTGTACTGTATATGTCAGTGTACTGTATATGCCAGTGTACTGTTATATGTCAGTGTACTGTATATGTCAGTGTACTGTATATGCCAGTGTACTGTATATGTCAGTGTACTGTATACTGTATATGTCAGTGTACTGTATATGTCAGTGTACTGTATACTGTATATGTCAGTGTTACTGTATATGTCAGTGTACTGTATATGTCAGTGTACTGTATATGTCAGTGTACTGTATATGCCAGTGTACTGTTATATGTCAGTGTACTGTATATGTCAGTGTACTGTTATATGTCAGTGTACTGTTATATGTCAGTGTACTGTTATATGTCAGTGTACTGTTATATGTCTGTGTAATGTATATGTCAGTGTACTGTATATGTCAGTGTACTGTATATGTCAGTGTACTGTTATATGTCAGTGTACTGTATATGTCAGTGTACTGTATATGTCAGTGTACTGTTATATGTCAGTGTACTGTTATATGTCAGTGTACTGTTATATGTCAGTGTACTGTTATATATGTCTGTGTACTGTATATGTCAGTGTACTGTATATGTCAGTGTACTGTATATGTCAGTGTACTGTATATGCCAGTGTGCTGTTATATGTCAGTGTACTGTATATGTCAGTGTACTGTATATGTCAGTGTACTGTTATATGTCTGTGTACTGTTATATGTCCAGTGTACTGTATATGTCAGTGTACTGTATACTGTATATGTCAAGTGTACTGTATATGTCAGTGTACTGTTATATGTCAGTGTACTGTATATGTCAGTGTACTGTATATGTCAGTGTACTGTATACTGTATATGTCAGTGTACTGTATATGTCAGTGTACTGTATACTGGTATATGTCAGTGTAACTGTATATGTCAGTGTACTGTATATGTCAGTGTACTGTATATGCCAGTGTACTGTTATATGTCAGTGTACTGTATATGTCAGTGTACTGTTATATGTCAGTGTACTGTATATGTCAGTGTACTGTTATATGTCAGTGTACTGTTATATGTCTGTGTACTGTATATGTCAGTGTACTGTATATGTCAGTGTACTGTTATATGTCAGTGTACTGTATATGTCAGTGTACTGTATATGTCAGTGTACTGTTATATGTCAGTGTACTGTTATATGTCAGTGTACTGTTATATGTCAGTGTACTGTTATATGTCTGTGTACTGTATATGTCAGTGTACTGTATATGTCAGTGTACTGTATATGTCAGTGTACTGTAATATGCCAGTGTGCTGTTATATGTCAGTGTACTGTATATGTCAGTGTACTGTATATGTCAGTGTACTGTTATATGTCTGTGTACTGTTATATGTCAGTGTACTGTATATGTCAGTGTACTGTATACTGTATATGTCAGTGTACTGTATATGTCAGTGTACTGTTATATGTCAGTGTACTGTATATGTCAGTGTACTGTATATGTCAGTGTACTGTATACTGTATATGTCAGTGTACTGTATATGTCAGTGTACTGTATACTGTATATGTCAGTGTACTGTATATGTCAGTGTACTGTATATGTCAGTGTACTGTATATGCCAGTGTACTGTTATATGTCAGTGTACTGGTATATGTCAGTGTACTGTATATGTCAGTGTACTGTATATGCCAGTGTACTGTTATATGTCAGTGTACTGTATATGTCAGTGTACTGTATATGTCAGTGTACTGTATATGTCAGTGGTTAGAGGATTTGTTTAGTCCAATGTGTTGGAGATTTCATTTAGACTTTTCTGGACATTCTAAGGTTCTGTTTACTCTATATGTGGGAGCCAATGAGAAAACAATGCCATAGTGATGTCACCAGAGGACCCAGACATTATGTTACTCAGTTATCTGCTGCAGTTAACTCCCAGCTCAGTGGTGTGAGCAGAGTAACAATGTTCTCTGTTCTCTGTGTGTGTCCCCAATGGCACCCTATTCCCTATATAGTGCACTACTTTTAACCAGGGCCCATAGTGCACTATGTAGGGAATAGGGTTCCATTTGGGACGCAGACTCTATCTCATCTCCAGTCCTCACTTGACATTGTTTCTGGAACACCTGCGAGAGAAGGCAAGAAGCATGGCCTGTATATCCTAACATTAACCTCCTGCTCTGCACCCTGACTGTCCGAGTCCTTGGGTTCATCAGCCACAGCTACCCGTGCATGAGGCAGGTTTGGCAGGTAACACTGTGTGTAGTGATGGGGGTTGTTGCTAGTCTAACTGTTATAATCAAGTTCATTGATTTTTGGACCTGAACGGTCCTTTTTTCCACACACACACACACACACGCGCGCGCGCACACACGCGCGCGCACACACACACACACACACACACACACACACACACACACACACACACACACACACACACACACACACACACACACACACACACACACACACACACACACACACACACACACACACACACACAGTCAGTGGAGTGGTGCTGGAGTCTGTGCTGGGCTACAGTGATACAGGGTCAACAGTAGCCAGTCAGTCCCATCAGGTGACTGCCTCTCGTTATCAGGCTCATGGATGTGTTGAAGGCCAATGAGAGATCTGCTAATCTGGGAGTCTGATGTAAGGCCCATACCAGGCATGGGATTTGTGATATTCATACTGTAGGACTTAAAGCAGCAATCAGCAGTTGAAAAAGTAACCCTGTGTTCTCCCCGCCCCTGTTTCTATAAAAGCTGAGTGATGTGGCTGGAGAAATGTAACCTCACTATCAAATTCATAGACTGAGCTATGGATGCAAGGACTGACCATCCATGATATCAACATTATAGTTGTAACCATGTTTGAGGCTATATAGTGTTTGGTTACATGCAGTTTGTTTTCAAACATTGAGATAAAACAATATTATATTTTGAGTTATGATGAGATATGACATGAGGCATTTATAAATGTATAAATTATATTCTTCAACAATTATTGGGTAAATATAATTCATTCATAAATCCTAAAATGTATGTAGCAACTGCAGATTGCCCTTTTAATAAAACATAATATCCTCTCTACCATGAACACAAAGACAATATTGGACAGTATCACCATGAACACAAAGACAATATTGGACAATATCACCAGAGACACTAAGACAATATTGGACAATATCACCAGAGACACAAAGACAATATTGGACCAGTATCACCAGAGACACTAAGACAATATTGGACAATATCACCAGACAACAAAAATACAATATCGGACAATATCACCAGAGACACAAAGACAATATTGGACAATATCACCAGAGACACAAAGACAATATTGGACAATATCACCAGAGACACAAAGACAATATTGGACAGTTTCACCAGAGACACTAAGACAATATTGGACAATATCACCAGACAACAAAAATACAATATTGGACAATATCACCAGAGACACAAAGACAATATTGGACAATATCACCAGAGACACAAAGACAATATTGGACAGTTTCACCAGAGACACTAAGACAATATTGGACAATATCACCAGAGACACAAAGACAATATTGGACAATATCACCAGAGACACAAAGACAATATTGGACAGTTTCACCAGAGACACTAAGACAATATTGGACAATATCACCAGACAACAAAAATACATATTGGACAATATCACCAGAGACACAAAGACAATATTGGACAATATCACCAGAGACACATAGACAATATTGGACAGTTTCACCAGAAGACACTAAGACAATGATTGGACAATATCACCAGAGACACTAAGACACTATTGGACAATATCACCAGAGAACACTAAAGACATATTGGACAATATCACCAGAGACACAAAGACAATATTGGACAATATCACCAGAGACACAAAGACAATATTGGACAATATCACCAGAGACACAAAGACAATATTGGACAATATCACCAGGAGGACACAAAGACAATATTGGACAATTCACCAGAGACACAAAGACAATATTGGACAATATCACCAGAGACACAAAGACAATATTGGACAGTATCACCAGAGAAAACAAAGACAATTTGTGACAGATATCAGAATACTACAAAGAATCACACAGGAAGATAATATATTAAGCAATAAGGCAGGAGGGGTTGTGGTATATGGCCTATATACCACGGCTAAGGGCTGTTCTTATGCCACAACGCAACAAGGCGAGCCTGGATATACACAAACCCCTGAGGTGCCTTATTGCTATTATAAACTGGTTACCAATGTAATTAGAGCAGTAAAAATACATGTTTTGTCATACCCATGGTATACGGTCTGATATACCACGGCTGTCAGTCAATCAGCATTCAGGGTTTTAACCTCCCAGTTTATAATGTACCATATACACTTGTGGTAAAGGAACCACTTGTACTTTACACCAGTCCCAATGTAAACCCTAGAGGTTACCAAGACAACTAAATTATCTAGTATTGTGCTCACTTGGCTCTGGAACGTTCGTCTATGAAAGCCAGGGAGGCCGGATTCCAAAATACATTCTTTCACCTCCATTCCGATCAATGTTGTAGATTGAAGTACCCAGATGGAATAATGAGATCAAGCCTGTTGAGAAGCTCTCCTCGTTCCTCTCAGCTCACCCGTGGTTCTGAAGGGGTTTACTCTGTGTTGTCGGAGCGGGAGAAGATTTGGCCACCTTTGTTCCGTTTCAAAAGAGAGGAAAGGGGATCCAGATAGATAAAGATGAGAGGCCCCTAGTTCCCTCTGTGAACGTTGGCCAAGAGACCATTTAATCCTCTCAGGCATTGTGGTAGGACGGCTCTATTTGAGCTCAGGGCTACTGGAGGACCCAGGGAGCCAGCTATTGAGTGGTGGGAGAAATGTTTAAGTCCATGTGGAGAGGCTTTGACCTCGCCTCGTCAGCCTCCAAAACACTACATTCTGTGTTGGTCTCAAGTACATGAAACGTGTTACATTATAACACAAAGCAGCCTAAGCCTAACCACATCGACCAAACAACCTTTCTTCCATTGAACCTTTGACAGCTGTCATAACACATTTATCTGGCAGTAAATGGAATGTCAATAAGGGCAAATCATTCAGATGAATATGGATGTCGTGTAAAGGTATGAAACTTCATAAAAAAACTGTTTGTGTCCCTTTCTACAACAATGGTGCTCAACAGGTCATGTAGTTCTGGTCTGAATTGTCCTCATCATCTTTCCTTAGTCTGAGCTTTCAAGAGGGGTGAAAACTTCAGCTGTTGAAGGTCCTCAGAAGTGATCACGTGTGAACCAATGAGGTTCCAGAGTGTCTTGTGATGAAAGCGGGGCGTGTTTACATCGTTCTAGTGGTTTTCACTGAATAAAGAACATCCATCTTTTAGTAAACGTGTCAGACTTTGTTTGAGCCATTCAA